>NW_013952608.1:571958-580213 GCF_001266775.1 Austrofundulus limnaeus
GTCTAATGTTACAACTAATCAGGGATCCCTTTAAAATTAATTTAATGTTTATTTTATTTACCTTAATTTAACCAGGCAAATAAAGAAAAAAGGACACAAACTTTGCATGAAGCAGGATTTTTTTTTTCCTTTTGTGAGACAATGAAAACAGCTACCTTTTAGATATCAGATATGTAGAAAACATGAATCCTGCCTTCCTGAATCACACACATCACTTAAAGGAAAGTCTCAGCTCAGATTGTTTGTCTTTAGCTCCTAATCTTTGTTGTTGTTTTTTTTTTTTTGTTTTGTTTTGTTTTGTTTTAATCTGTTTTTCCAAGGGAAAATAAATCATTCAGTTTGTTCTTGACGTGCCTCCTAACTGCACGTCTGAGCTTTTCATGTGTTCATGTTTGTTTCCAGCCCCGGTACTGAATCTTCTTTGGAGAGTCAGGCAGACATGGAGTCAACAGTTCAGCAAAGCGATGATGCAGCGCTTCCATCCACCAGCCAAGACCCTGGTACTGTCCTTGTCTTGAAAACAGGACTTCCTTTTTAAATCCTGCACAATCATTTTATACACATATCAAACATTATTGGCTTTATTGGTCCGGATTATACAGTTAATGAGCTGAGCATAAACCTTTGCTGCACACGTGTCTTTATTATAGAGGGGAAGAAATGATTGCATCAGTGGTACACCGCTGAGCCTTCAGCTGAAACTGTGTGTGTGTGTTTGTGTGTTTAATAGACACCAGCAGTGTGATTCTGCGCCACACTGTGACCAGTCAGCCTCTGATCAGCAGCCTGTCAGGCAGAGGATCCAGAGGAGCCCGACTGCTCAGCCGCAGAGGTAAGAACCAAACTGGACTTTCCTCACAGAGTCAACTTTTGTCTTCATGATCAACAATAAGAGTCGAGACCAGAGTCTGTTCACTCAGAAGCTCTTGATGAAGCAGTTTATTAGAGCACAGCAAGCAGCCAATAACGTGAATAAAATTGTTTGCCCGTTTCTCATTTTATTGTAGGAACCTTTCCTCGAGGAGGAAGAGGAGGCATGGGCAGAGGAGGCTTTGCCTAACGATGATGTCACCCGTAAAGACATCATTTCATCAATAAGAGCAAAAACAAAACAATCACAAACTCCAAGTTAAATTCAAATCAGTAATCACACTAATACAGGAACGTTCTGATCACTTTTTTTTCCTCATGTGAGCTCAGACGGTTTGTGAAACTGAGTTTTAGTTTTTATAATTGTTTTAATGTTCATGATGTTTTTGTTAGTTTCGCTCTGTGTTAGGATGGTTTTTACAAATAAAGCAGAATGACAAATAGCAGCAATGTCATGTCTTTTATTAGTAGTAATAGTAAAAAGCTTTAGGAAGACATTTTTTGTTATAGGTTCACACCTGACACAAAACAGTTACACTCTCAGATTAGTCATAGATGTAGTATTTACCTGAAGAAATGACTTCATATCTTTTATGATACTTTTATTCTGTCCATTTAAGAGTTTTAGTTTATTTTACAAAGATTCTTTAACTAGACAAATCAGAATTCAATGTTTAAGGAGTAACATAAAGTTGCTGTTTTTCTGCACAGCAAACATGTTTCCAAAGTAAATATTTGTAATGAATTTATTAAAGCAGAAAACAACTGATTTCCAGTCGTTCTGTTGGGGGTGTTTCTAAGCACAGCGCAGCCAGAATCTGATGGAGTTAGGAGGGTGGGCAGCGTTGGGCCTCTGTCCCCCCACGTCTTCTGAGTTACTCCCCAAAGCAACAGGTCTCAGGACGGGGAGGGGTGTAAGGGCTTCAGGCTTGACCAGGACTGGCAGGTCTCCTGAAATCTGGACTCCAAAGAAAAGAGCTGTAGGGGGAACAGAGGACTGCAGGTAAAAAAATGTCCCTAAGTGGCACAAGGTTTGTAGTTTACAGTCTGAAACCAGGACTTACGTCCAGAGAAGACGAAGTGATGGACGGTCTGAGGGCTGGACAGGGACAGAGCAGAAGTGATTGGGGTGGGGAAGCCTTTAAGAGAAACTCTGATGTTGATCTCTCCGCTCAGAAGAACTTCTGCATGGATGATAAAAACACAAAATGAATACAGTTAAAAACTAAAGCCCTGCTGAAATCGTTTGACTGGTTTATCTAAAAGATGACTTAAAACAAAAAAGGGTTAAATTCCCTGGAATGACGGTCAAAAATGTTAGTTTATTTCAAACATGTATACAAAACAAAAAAATGATAAAAAGTGATAACAAAATTAACATTTGAAAAGGAATGGTAAGAAGTAAAAAACTTATTTAATCCCACCATTCTATGAAGCTTATTTAAAAAATAGTAAATTCTTTTTTCTTATTCTGTCACAATTTCATAAAGACTAAAACAACAATCTGTTTACCTACAAATGTATATAATACCAGAATATATTCATAAGTGTAAATGTACATCTACATGCAGTGTATATGCATACACACACAAATGTATACATACACACACGTACGCACATATATACACAGCCCCAAATATCTCCAAATATTGAAAAAAAAAAAACGTGTCCGACTGAGTAGCTGTAAAATAAATAATACAGAAATACTTCTGAAAGTAAAAGTAAGAATTTTATTCACTGCTGANGCACATATATACACAGCCCCAAATATCCCCATATATCGCAAAAAATAAAAATAAAAATCAGACACACTCAGCATCCCTATATCTTTTGAAAATAATATTTTTATATCTCTCCTTAAATTTTTTTTTAATATTTGGACATGCCACTCAGACTGCTCCACAGTTTTACTCCACCAACAGAAATACAAAACTCTTTGCGAGTTGTATGAACAATCCTTGATTTAAAGTTAAACTGACTCCCCTCCCCTTCAACAAATAATGTCTGAATATTGCCTGGTAATTGTTTTTTTGCTTTAAATGTTATTAGTGTTGTTTGTACCTCAACAAGTTCAGTAAATTTGAGTAGTTTTGACAAAAAGAATAATGAATTGGTAGCCCCGTGAATTATCCTTATTGCTTTCTTTTGCAATCAGTGATGGGAGTGAAACTCTGATTCGCCCCACTCTGAGCCCTTGAGCAAACCCCTTAACCCTCCAGCT
Organism: Austrofundulus limnaeus; assembly: GCF_001266775.1. Lineage (NCBI taxonomy): Eukaryota > Metazoa > Chordata > Actinopteri > Cyprinodontiformes > Rivulidae > Austrofundulus > Austrofundulus limnaeus. Next base: position 575,050 of record NW_013952608.1, read on the forward strand.
GCTCCCTAAATGGCAGCCCTCTGCTCCATGTGTGATGGGGGGGAAATGCAGATTATTTCCCCACCGAGGGATGATAAATGTTAATAAAATAAAAATAAATACAATTTTAAAAAAGCTGAACTGGACAGTTTATCTAAAATTGACAATTTTAATAAAATTTTTCTACAGCAATAGTAAAACTTAAAATGGGTAACATACTAACTACTACTAAAAACCATAAAACATCAGTTTAAATGATTTATGAGTTCGTTTTACCTTTTACCTCAACAAAAATAATTAGTTTTTCCAGTGAATGCCTCAACATTATGAGAATTAGTTTTGACCACTAACCAGCCTGGCCAGCTAAGTGTCTCTTCGGGGGGCTTCTTGGCCTCTCTGTGCAGGACGGAGAACTGCCTGCTGGAAAGATGAACCTCTGGATTATGTCTCCTAGAGAGAAAACAGGAGGAGTTACTAAAATCATGTCAGTAAACCTTAAAACTCACAGCATCAGCCTGTTCTTTATGCCACTTTATCAGAGGAGTGATGACAACCAGTTTTAGGAAACTACGTTTGGGACTGTGACAGCTGTGTGCTCATCCCGCTCGCCTTGCTTAAAGAAGAACACCATCTCTGGTCTGGTCCTGGTGGCCGGCACCGCCAGCACAGCGCTGATGCTTCCTGTCACACCTGGAAACTCCGAGGACAGAGGTTTGGGGTATCCGGGCTCCATCACCATGTTCCCATCCAGACGCCACAACTGATCCCCCTGAAAGGAGATCAGCAAAGACTGAGGTTTCAGTCAATCAAATTATTGCCTTGATATGCTGCAGCACCTTTGCTCACACACCGCATTTAGTGCACTAAGATTTCTGACCATATATGTCCAAACTTTAAAATTTACTTAACATTTTCATGTATATGCAGCTTTTCAGACTGAGCTAAACATTTAATTTCTATTTTCTTTTTATGATAAAAGGCGTCAAACAATGCACTCTACGTGCAAAAGTGGCAGACATTTGTAGTAATGTTCTCATCAGTTTTGTGAAACAAATGTTGGCTGAATGACAATGAGCAGAAGTCCCATCAAGAGATACGAGTCCTGGTTGTAAACAGACGGTTGTACCTTTATAATGTAGGTGTAGCCGTTGCAGCCGAATCGTGTGAAGACGGTATCGATGGGTGAGGAGACGCCAAGAGTCTCTGTGATGTTCTGTGCAGGACCAACCAAGTGACTGATGGGGTCAACTGACCAGAAGAACTCACCTGCACACAAACACACACTTAAAGGTTATTAATGATGGACAAAATGTGTTGAAATCCTGTGTAAATGACCCTTGACCTGGCATCAGACCTTTAACACTATGTGACGATTCTGCAGCATTTAGCCAGTGTTGTATAAAGTATCACACAGTGATACCTGAGTAAAAGTACAAATATCTTACCAAAAATGACTGGTAAAAGTTAAAGTCTCCTTTAGGAATATTACTTGACTAAAAGTATTAAAGTATCTGATATTTTTTGTACTTAAAAGTATTGATTTAAAATGAACAGTTAGATTTTCTGTAATGACATTTATTAGGAGGTGACCTCCCCAAAAACAATGCAGAAATAACAATGTTGTAATTAATTTATGTTAAATTTAGGATGCACTAGTCCAGCTGTTTCAGTTTATATATCAAGGCTGACCAAACCTTTTCACCAAAATGAAAATCTATCTGAGGGCTGTGGCCAAATGTAATAATATAATTCATGAAATACAAATACTTCTTAAATACAGCCCTTTTATTTTAATGATTATGTCCTGCTGGAGTGTGACATGATTTGTTTGTGTACAAACTAATACAGTTTCAGAATTTTATATATTTATATTTCTCATTCAACCACAATTAAATTCACTCTATCTAGGAGGCACAATTTATATGGATAATATTTATTTTTTACAAAAACAAGCTGGAATGAAAAAAAGTAACAACTTTTTACTTCTTGCTTTTTTTAAAATGTAAGGAATAGAAAGTGTGGTTTTCGTCCTGGTCGTGGAACACTGGACCAGCTCTACACCCTCAGCAGGGTCCTGGAGGGTGCATGGGAGTTCGCCCAACCTGTCTACATGTGTTTTGTGGACTTGGAGAAGGCGTTCGACCGTGTCCCAAGGGGGGCCTTGTGGGGGGTTCTCCGGGAGTATGGGGTACCGGGCCATTTGATACGGGCTGTCAGGTCCTTGTACGACCGGTGTCAGAGTCTGGTTCGCATTGCCGGCAGTAAGTCGGGCTCGTTTCCGGTGAGAGTTGGACTCCGCCAAGGCTGCCCTTTGTCACCGATTCTGTTCATTACTTTCATGGACAGAATTTCTAGGCGCAGCCGAGGTGTTGAGGGGATCCGTTTTGGTGGCCTTAGGATCGCATCTCTGCTTTTTGCGGATGATGTGGTCCTGTTGGCTTCATCGGAACGAGATCTGCAGCTCTCGCTGGAGCRGTTCGCGGCCGAGTGCGAAGCGGCCGGGATGAGGCTCAGTGCCTCCAAATCTGAGGCCATGGTCTTGAGCCGGAAAAGGGCAGAGTGCCTTCTCCGGGTCAGGGGGGTCGCCCTGTCTCAAGTGGAGGAGTTTAAGTATCTGGGGATCTTGTTCACGAATGGGGGAAGAACGGAGCGGGAGATCGACAGGCGGATTGGCGCAGCGTCTGCTGTAAAGCGGGCGCTGTACCGGTCCGTCGTGGTGAAGAGAGAGCTGAGTCAGAAAGCGAAGCTCTCGATTTACCGGTCGATCTACGTTCCTACCCTCATCTATGGTCATGAGCTTTGGGTCATGACCGAAAGAACGAGGTCCCGGATACAAGCGGCCGAAATGAGTTTCCTCCGCAGGGTGGCTGGACTCTCCCTTAGAGATAGGGTGAGAAGCTCGGTCATCCGGGAGGGACTCAGAGTAGAGCCGCTGCTCCTCCACGTCGAGAGGAGCCAGTTGAGGTGGCTTGGGCATCTGGTAAGGATGCCTCCTGGACGCCTCCCTGGTGAGGTATTCCGGGCACGTCCCACCGGGAGGAGGCCCCGAGGAAGACCCAGGACACGCTGGAGGGACTATGTCTCTCGGCTGGCCTGGGAACGCCTTGGAGTTCCCCCGGAGGAGCTGGAAGAAGTGGCTGGGGARAGGGAGGTCTGGGCCTCCCTTCTGAAGCTGCTGCCCCCGCGACCCGACCCCGGATAGGCGGAAGAAAATGGATGGATGGATGGATGGAATAGAAAGTATAGATAGTTGTGTGAAAATGTGGGAAGTAGAAGTAAAAAGTGGGCTGCAAAATAATTACTCAAATAAAGTACAGATACCCAAAAATTCTACTTAAGTACAGTAATAAAGTATTTGTACTTAGTTACTTTTGTCCTTAGTTACTCTGCATTTAGTAAAGCTTAAGAAGAAAAAGTTTGGCCTTGATAGTCCAAACTATACAACATATGTAAAAGAAAAAAACATAAAAATCCGATAAATCCAACCTTTAAATATCAGAATAGTTGCGTTGCTGAGAGCCGTCAGTCCGTTGATGGGAGAGTCACTGCACAGGTCCACGTCAGCGAGGAGACCTGAACAAACATGAAGGCAAATGAGTCCAAATCCATCAAACAGACTGAATAACAACGCCGCCTTCTGCACCTGACAAGTCTACTCCTTCCTCCACAACAGAGAGGACCACAGGCGGTGCTACATTCAGCAAGGTGTTGGGTCTGGAGCCTGCTGGACCTTCAACACCTGTAAAAAAAAAGAGTTTTTACTGGCCTGAGTCATCAGATGTTTGTACTCAAAGTCTGGAGCTTCAGGTTGGTCTCCTCACCTCGACTTGGCCCTGATGGACCGACCCCCGCAGGGAGCATCATCAGGTGGACATTCAGGTTACCACCAGTGGATTCAGGTGTGGAGGGGCCCACAGGCGCTCTGCTGCCCAAAGCTGATGCACCGCTGCTGGGAAGGGTTTGCTGAGCTGGCAGCAACCCAACAGGGACGTTCCTCCCTCCTACAGATACGAAACTAAAATCAGGCCTCAGGATTTCTCCAATAAACCAACGAGAAGCCAGAATACTCACCGTGCTGTTGACGATTGGTTGACCCGGCAGGATGAGAGGGACCTGGATAGCCAGCTGACTGTGGATTAGAGGGTCCGAGTCGATTGTGACACCGGCCCCCAGGGTTCTGTGGGCAGCGGCCCCGCCCTTTCACCATTAATAGACAAAAATTTGAACAATTTTTAAAACTCATAACTCTGTTTAATGGTGAATCTACCAACATACAGAACAGTTTTCAAACAGCTATCCTTCAGAACTTTATTCTGAGCGTACCGCAGCACAGGTTTGATCACATTTGGACAAAATGATTCGTGTATAAAACCTGCAGCCACCTGTGAACCATTCCTCGCTCTCACTATTAGACGTGCGCTGGGTCCTCTCCGGCTTCCAGTTTCTTGAATTTCCTGACAGTTATAAACAATAAAGGATGTTAGTCATCATAAAAATAAGTGAGGACACATGGTTAGAACACATTTTTAGAGAGCTGAGTATATAAGCACATATTCATTTTGCTGTTTGTGCCTGAATTTTGGCTCCAATAGTTTTTTATGAAACATTCAAACAATTTTTTATTTGTTTTGTCTGACTCCTGCAGCTGATTTATTCAAGAGACTGATTCTTCATCGTCAGTGATATGGTTACAGATAATTTGTGTAAAACCATTTAAAATTCAGCAGATAATTATCTATTTGCCTGTTTACATAATCTGAACTACAAATGGGAAAATACACTGCAAAAACTGTCCATCTTACCAAGTTTTAAAATCTTATATCAGCCAAAAAGTGTTTTGATCTTGGTTTGAGACAGATTTACTAAACAAGAACTGATTGTGTCAGAATAATAATCTTGTTTTCAGAATGTGTAAGATTATTTGTCTTGTTAGTCTGAAAATTTGACTCAAATTAAGTCAAAAATGTCTGCCAATGGAGTAAGAAAAGTTTACTTGGTAAGATTCTTGAAATACTTGATTTAACGCAAGTTTTTCTTATTTCAAGAATCTTACCAAGTAAAAAAATTCTTACTCCTTTGGTAGAAAATTTTTGACCTAATTTGAGTCAAATTTTCAGACTAACAAGACAAATAATCTTACACATTCTGAAAACAAGATTATTATTCTGACACAATCAGTTCTTGT
>NW_013952608.1:587782-591811 GCF_001266775.1 Austrofundulus limnaeus
GTTTACGCTGGTTAAATTTGAATAAAATGAACATATTGTGACATGTTGATTTATAGTTTTCTCATTTGAAAGARTTTATTTTGTATGTTTAATCTTTTGTCATTCCTAGTTTTAAAAATAGCCTCATTTTGTATACTAATCTGTTAAACTGAAGTTTTATTCTCATTCTTTTGATTAACWAAAGAATAAGAAATATGTTAAAACACAAAGGTCTGTCATGTCAGCAGAAGATTACTAGATTAAGCAGTAATCTCATAACGAATCAACGAGTTATCCAAATTAGGTTTATTAAAACATTCAGTATTAGTTTAAATAAATCAACTGTACACCTGCAGAGTTCTGGTCATTCTTCAATTTTCCAGCAAAGGTTTTCAATATAGAATAAGAAACATYGCATTAGATGAGAGAAAAATATTTTGATTGGTTGTCTGAGGAATAACTTATCATGTCATATTTAGGAAGATTTTTGATGTTATGTCTGTCTAGAGCAGGGCTTCTCAAACGTTTAAATTAACTAAGTACAAATACTTTGTTACTGTACTTAAGTAGAATTTTTGTGTATCTGTACTTTACTTGAGTAATTATTTTTCAGACTACTTTTTTACTTTTACTTCTTACATTTTTTAAAAAAGGCAAGAATTAGAAAGTTGTTACTTTTATTTCATTTTTGCTTGTTTTCATTCCAGCTTGTTATTGTAAAAAATAAAAACTATCCATATAAATTTTGCCTCCTAGACAGAGTGAATTTAATTGTGGTTGAATGAGATGTATAAATACATAAAATTCTGATATCGTATTAGTTTGTACACAAACAAATCATGTCACACTCCAGCAGGACATAATCATTAAAATAAAAGGACTGTACTTAAGAAGTAATTGTATTTCATGAATTATATTATTGCACTTGGCTGCAGCCCTCAGACAGATTTTCATTTTGGGGGAAAAATTTGGGCAGCCTTGATTTATAAACTGAAACAGCTAGACTAGTGGATCCTGAATTTAAAATAAATTTATTATTTTAATACAGTATAGTCATTTCTGCATTGTTTTTGGGAGGTCACCTCCTAATAAATGTCATTACAGAAAATCTAACTGCTCATTTTAAATCAATACTTTTACTTTTAATACTTAAGCACAAAAAATATGATACTTTAAGACTTTTATTCAAGTAATATTCCTAAAGGAGACTTTAACTTTTACCAAAGTAATTTTTTGGTAAGATACTTGTACTTTTATTCAAGTATCGCTCTGTGGTACTTTAAACAACATTGGTTTTGGGTCTTAGGACCCCTTACAAGGGAGATAATCATCCAGGGTACCTTTCAAAAACATAATTTTGATGAAAAATAATTNCAAGACAAATAATCTTACACATTCTGAAAACAAGATTATTATTCTTACACAATCAGTTCTTGTTTAGTAAATCAGTCTCAAAACAAGATCAAAAACACTTTTTGGCTGATATAAGATTTTAAAACTTGGTAAGATGGACAGTTTTTGCCGTGTAGATTTTCTTTTTGTTGAAAAATGTTTTTTTAGCAGCAGATTTATAATTAAAAGACAGAAGTAATCAGATGGTTATAAAGTTTCTGCTAACTTGGTGTGGTGGTCCTCTGAGGCTGGGGTCTTCCCTGCTGTGAGACGGTMCCACTGGCATCTGTGGACAAAGAAGATGATGAGAGCAGTGTTGGACTGAGACATCAGCAGGGAGAATTTTTTTTTTTTCGAAACAGCATTTGTCCAAAAGACRTGTTGCTGGTGTTCAGTTGAGGCCTGGTGGTACATACCACAGTGGAGGTGGTAGTCGTGACAGCAGGTGTGAAAGAGGACACACCGYGGATCACACTCACACTGCAGACCTCTCCTGAACGTCTCACCACAGCGACCCTGACAGGACTGAGCTGACGACAGATAAAAGCCCATCAACACAAACTGAAAATGACACGTTTCAGAGGCTGACCCTCAGCAAACAAACCTGACAGGCAGATTCTTCTCTGAAAACAATAATCGTTTAAAGAAACATGGAGTATGCAACACTGACAGCGACAAAATTAAAGTAAAGATTGAGCTGAGGAGGCAAAAGATGTTTAATTAGCCAACCAAAGTAAGCAAAATATTCCACAAAGATGGATAAATTTTACAAACTAGGAAGAACTTGATGTTCTAAAGTATTTTATGCAGAATCAATTAYACACAGAAACAAAATAAAACACATAAAAAGTCTTGAAAATTAAAAAAAACTCCTTTGTAGAATTTTGTCTTAATAAAAAATGACTCAAAACAGAATAAAACAAAGCAACCAAAACTAAACTCAAATCAAAAACATAGGATCTAAAACATAATTAAAGAGGTTAAACCGTGTTCTACACAATAAAATAAAACTAAATGCAGTGATTAAAAAAACTTTCATTTATTTATTATGTAAAGTCAAATGAGAATGAGTTCATAATCAAAAGAGCAGAACAAATAATTCACAATTAGTTTGACGGTGATGAAGTTATCCTCTCTCATTAGCCTTGATCTCGTTTTTTTAAATATTTCTCCATGTCTGTGTTACCTGTGGTGCAGGTAGCATGGTAGTCCAGGCAGCACTCGTTGTGCTGCAGGCAGCTGAAGTCACAGGTACACCTCTGACCTCTGGTAAAAACCTCCCCACATCGACCCACACAGCTGCCTGAGGAGAGACGAAACATGACGATACACCACTTTGTTAAAAAAACAAATGGAACCACTCTGCATTAAACTTTCTGATCAGTTAAGACTGCAAATAAAACATAAACAGATGCATGTTATCTTGAGTTATTCAGCACTGAAAGCTATCTTCTATAGAACCAGGCACCTGGAAGAAAAGAAACCATTRTTGTAGAAATAAACAGGGGTCTTCATGCCCACCTGGTCCTGCAGCAGCAGAGACTGCAGTGAGGCCGAGCAGGAGCAGACCCAGTTTCTTCATCATCCTCGTCTTCTGAACAAAAACCTGACGTGAAAAATGATCAAACGAGAGGGTGAGAATGAGAAACTTTTGWAGAAAGAGAAAGAGAACCATCGGTTACCTCCTGTGTGTCACCTCTCCTSTTCTGTCAGCCTCTCGTCTCATTTTTCTTTTTATAAAGACAAAAAGTGATGTCATCGCGTCTGAGCACGACCCATAGGCACTCAGACAGGACACGTTTAATTAGCATCACAAACACACGCCCACTGATTAATAAAACCTCAGCAGATGGTTTTTAAACTTCCCACACTATCAATAAACTGCTTCCTACACACAGAGATTAAATCTGCTCTGTAGGTGGAAAGTAACTGATTACAAGTACTTAGATTACTTCAGCAGTCTTTAAATATCAGAAATTATTTTAACATGCAACTGTATACATATATAGAGTATATATATATGCTGATTCATTTTTAATCACAGGTAAATGAACATATGCTGTATGTCACTTCACGTCCTGTAGTCCGACCTGTTGCCCTTTGGCCACAACGTTCTGCCACCCAGCTTTGAGGAATGAGGGGCTGAAGCCAAATCTGATGTCATGTGGTTTTGACAGTTTCTGTGGTCAAGTTTCAATTGTTCAGCTCAGATCCTGGGTCATAAAAATGTCTCAGTGTGGGTGATTTTCACCAGGAGGAGATAAACAAACCCAGCCAGAAGGGGTCAACGCTGGTGTGGTGCTGGACGCTTCACTTTGAATCCATTTATGAGCATCACAACCAAAAGAATGAGCAAAGGATCAAAAATATTCTCGGTAGAACATCAAAGTAACTAATAAAGATTCAGCCAAGACTGCAAGTTTTACAGTATGGATTATATACAGCAGTTTTAATCCACTGTGTAACTGATGTTGGTGTAAAATGAAAAGTTGGAGTTTTTACTGTAAAACATGTCAGTGATAAAAGGACATTTATTTATAGAGCATTTCCACACAACTTTCACAACACTTATACAGCAAATACAACTTTCACAACACTTATACAGCATATACAACTTTCACAACACTTATACAGCATATACAACTTTCACAACACTTA
>NW_013952608.1:597535-600658 GCF_001266775.1 Austrofundulus limnaeus
GATATTACATTTAACATATGTGTTTTTTACGTAATGATTTATTGATGCTGACTGGTCCTTGACACACCAAAAATACAATGACCTCAAAGTGTTTTAAACCTTTAGATAAAAAATGACTACTTTAAGAATTTTGTAATGTTTTACCAAAAAAACAAAATGCCCAAAGACAGCACTCACAACAAATGTTGACTCAATTTTGAACCCTAGCTACACTGATTTTGAAACAGTTGAAGTTTTTTTGCTGTCTAAGTCATATTCTCTGAAACATATTTGAATTTTTGCACCTGTTTTGTTTGAGCACATTTCTTTCTGTCAGTTTATTTAACAAAAATGCTTTTTTGCTGATGCACTTTTCATGATTATGCATTTTATATGTAAATATTTGATCAGAAAATTCTTTTCTTTCAATAATTTTCTGAGGAAACAAATGAGAAAATACAAAGTAAAAACAGAAATAAAGTTTAGAAGAAGCAGACTGAGTGAAGGTTAAAGAGAGAATGAATAATGTGGATGCAGGTGYTTGTGTTTTTGTGTAGCCAGTAGTCTTTAGATGTTGAACTGACATGAGATGAACCTTTTAGGTAAAAAAAAAATTAAGGGGAGAAACAGAAAAAAGGGCTGTATATGTATGTAAAAATGTATATTTTGCATTGTTCAATTAAACATTTGTCTAAATGTCTGCACTTTATAAGCTGTTTTGTGCAGTAGTATTTTACAGTTGTAGTGTTTTCTTCCTACCACCAGAGGGCGCAGCTCATCTCCATACTAGCATGCTAGTTTGGTAGCAGCTACTTCCGCTAACTGGATAGACTTGTGTTGCAGATTCGACAGACAGCAGTGGTTTTGTAAAGTAAAAAAAAAACTCTAACTATCTATTCAGTTAGTCTATAATGCGCACAAATTAATATTTATTGTTTCTTTTGATACGTGAGGAAAATGGACGGAAAACAAACAGGTACGAGTTTTGACTAATTTTAACTCGAAAATGTTGATCGTTTCCTCATTTATCTCAAATTTAAAACAAACTAACATTTCTGGATTAAATCTACTAAAAACATCTTTAGCCACGGATTTTTGTCTTTTTTAGTCTTGTGTAAACGCTAATGTCAAATTTTTTTAATTAAATTACTTAATGATTGCAGAGTAAAGACCCCACAGTAAATTTATTAATATTAATTAACTATTTGTCTGTGTATGGTGCAGACAGCCAATTTGGTTTTAATTGGCATCTTGTTATGATTTTAACTGTCTGTTATAAAATTGAATAAAGCTCACTGTAAGAAATAAGAATTAGACATTCAGTTAGTTGTGGTTCTTTTATTTTTTAATGAATAGTAGCTGTTAATAATGTACAATACAGAGGTGAATTTGTTTCTTCATCTTCTATGTTTGTTCTTTGTCTTTGCAGCTGGTTCTGTGTTTATGTGTCAACTGTGCAAACTCTTCACTCCCAGTCACTCTCAACTGTTGCTTCATTGCTCCCAGCTGCATCCCCATCATGAATCTCCAGAAGACATTATGATTGCACTGCAGCCTCTTATATCAGAGAGTGTGGATCCGCTGGCAGGTAGAACTGACACGATATTCTAAGGATTTCTGTCACAGAATTGATTCCATCTCTCACAATACACTACGGGACTGAAACACGTTTAATTTCAGATGAATAGTAGTGATGAACTCAAAGTTAAAATACAAATGCAAAATGAAAAAAGCTACCTATAAACATGTTATAATAACAAATTTAGGTGCTGACATCTTTGTTCTTCTCATTTGTTTGCTCTCAGAGGGTCCAGCGAAACAAAAAAGAGGACGACCAAAAGGCTCCACAAAGAAGATTCTCATCGACTTGACAGAGGACACGAGTGCTGCTGGTCKTTCTGCAGAGGATGGTTTGAAAAGAGACCAAGAGACGAGCAAAGAGGAAGACCGAGAGGGWAGTTCAGTCAATGGTAGTTCTGTTTATATTTTTATATACCTCGTATTTAATTTCTTTTCATCTACTGATAAATATATTTGTTCWTCTGGTTGGTTCTTTGCTTTTTAATCTGATAACTCTTTGTTTAGTAATAAATTTCTTTTACTAAAATATGACAAAGTGATATTAATTCATTCTGACTCTGTTATTATTATTATTTTTTCTGTTGAGATGAAAGTCGTGGTGCGTTTTTAACACTGGAATGCAGACGCTGCCGTCGCTCATTTGGAAACAAACGACAGATCCTCAAACACATCTGCCTGAGAGGAGAGGATGTAGAGGAGGATGACAAYGAGAATGGTGAGGAGAAAGGTGGCCGACAGAAAATTATTTACATTCAGAGTTTTTCTGATGAACTAATGTGGGTCGTTTTCAGAGAGTGTCGGTGGTGGAGAAGAAGAAGGAGGMTCTGAAAATGTGGATTCTGGAGGAGCAGTTGTGAACCACGTTAAACAAAAACCTGCAAGGTTCTCAAAGGGAAAAGGCAAGTTTAAGATTCGTCTGCAGTCTTTTAAAATAATTAGGAAACATTTTGTTTTAAATATAAACCTTTGTTTACGTTTAGAAGTGAGCAGCTTAAAACTCTTCAAAGACARCGTCTCAAATGAAGACGGTCCGACAACTGGGCAGAAAAAGTCTGTTATCGGTGTTGTTCTGACAGAGGCTGAATTACTTCCAGGTCATCCCAAAACAAGTGTTTGTCTTTTTCACATTTTAGGCAAAAGTTGATATTTGGAATAAAAGAAACGTGTTAATTTTAAATTCAACAGGTGTTAGGAGAATGGTTCCAGTTGAGGAAAGTTCAGCAGAAACTGAAATGGCAGCTGTTCAAGATCAACGTCAGGTAAGCAAAGGATTATTTCARTTCAATTTAATTTAGTTTGTCTTGATACAGCCAGTTTGCATCAAAAATTTTCTTAAGAGTACAATATAAAAAAATCTATTAAAAATCAAATTCAAACTCAGATTAAAATGCAATTATAGTTAGGTCATTCCTTTGGTTACAGTATATTCACATACAAACATTATGTAAAGCTGATTAGTAAATGTTTTCCATCTGAACACGCTAACAGACCTCTTCAGATAGATAGATAGATAGATAGACAGACAGACAGACAGACAGACAGACAGACAGACAGACAGACAGA
>NW_013952608.1:600668-604353 GCF_001266775.1 Austrofundulus limnaeus
GCCAATGATAGCGCTGTAGGAGGGGGACAGCTGAAAACAGAGGCCCCCACCTCTGTTTAATGATGGACGGTCTTTCTTTAACTTTAATCTCTTTCTCCTTCCTTTGTACAAAAAGTGAAACCAAAACATACCACTGGTATGTTGTAATTTCAGGCCATTCTGGTACAAGCTAGCATTATCATCACAGCACGGCTGTAATAAGCTGGAAAAATAGGAGTTTAAATCTTCCATTTCTTAAAAATATAGCTTTTTTTATTTCCCATATGGCAACCATTTAGGCCTATAATGTAGAGTGTGCTGCGTAGTGCCAACACTGGTGTTGATCAAATATGCTTTATTATTGGCACAGTGTTGTTGTTTTTTCTAGCGATGACTGAAGTCTTGCCAGCAGTGTCCATGACATGCTAAAGCCTGAAAACATTTGATTGTGTTCAGGTGCCATGACTCAGTTTTACTTTCAGACCTCCTTCCTGCTACAGTCTAACAGCAGCTGATGTTGAATATGATAGATAGATAGATAGATAGATAGATAGACAGACAGACAGACTGTCCATAATAAAACAGAAATTTGTCGTTAACGCGGCACAAACAAATAAAAATACATGTTTATCATTTGAAAAATTTCAGCAGTGATTTTAAAACAATTTAAAAATATTCCTAAAATGCATTCTTGCACAACAAGTAAAGTCAGTAGTAACAACCTTCCCTGCTGAGCAGCATGTTAGTGATGGGAGAGGAAAGACTCCCTTTGAACAGGAAGAGGCCTCCAGCAGAACCAAGCCCAGGCTGAGCTGTCATTCAGGGTTTGAAAGGAGAAGAAATAAACACAGGAGGACTGGTCCAGGTGTAGTTTCTATAGGAGGAAAAACACAGTTTAAAGGCAGCAATAACTGCACACGAACCACTTCATCAGTTATAATCTGTTCACTCATTCTATACTTAACCTCAGTGACATCTCGTGGAGAAATGGGAAACTGCAAAGCAGTGTGAATTATTGAATAGTTTGGAAAGACTGATTCCTCAGTTGATTCTGTAAATAGATGCAGTCAGGTAGTTGGGACAAGTTGTCCTTGGGGATACAGATTATGTTGCTGGAATTGTAGGGTGGGTTACAAAGCATCTTGCCTCAATAAAAGCTGTACCGACTAGTTTAAACGAGTCATGTAAATCCCTCAGGATTTAAGCAGCAGAACGTCTTTAGTCTTTTTCTCCACTAAAGTCATCTGTGAAGCAAGAGTTTGAATCTAGTGTCAGATAGTCATCACTGAAGCAGTATAACTATAGGATAACTCAGGAAAACCCAAAGTCAAACCTAAAAAAAAACAAAACAAACATCACAAGGCGTGTCCTGAATGTAGAAAGGTTTTCTAAAACAGAAAGCTCTGCCTCCCATTTTACTTTTACAAACTCTAGGAATCACAAGTAAACCTGCAGTCTGAGAGCAAAGCGCTCTGTTAATGTGCTGTTGTAAATTGTGAATTTAGACAATTCTTCTTCAGTTCTTGTATAGTCTATTTATCTTACAGGCAAAGTTTGAAACCTTCCTGTCATTTCTGACTCTGATGTAAAATATTTAATTTAAGTTTCACAGTAGTGCAGTTTTGTTTAAAACTAATGATAATTTTCATCCATGTATGAATCTGTCTGCTGTCTGTTAAAACTGCTGACAATCCTTGAAGAGCTGTGTTTTAAAGTATTTTATTCTCATTTACTTGCTAAGATACATATATTTTTGTATATTTTATGAATAATGAGATGATTCTGTCATTAAATTATTTTGGAATTTTTTTCCCCCAATTTTAAATTTTTCTCAAAATTTTAATGTTATCATTAAAGCCCTATTACCTACAACTGTTTTTGTTTCATTTCTGCTGTTTAGCAGCCCGCAAGTGGAGGGCCATCCTCTGAAAATAACACAACAACAGAGCAGGAACCAAGGTAGTGTGATGGAAAAATATCTCTTTCTGATCATCCCTTGATTTAAGATGGAGTTATAAAAAATTGTACTTTTAAACTTGTTAAAGCAAAGTGAGTCAGTGTGACCTGATTCACTATTTTCTCTGCTCCTAGTGCCGATCCAAACTCAACAGAAAGCAACAAAGGCTTCCAGGAATATTCCATCAAACAAGATAATATCAAGTACAATAAGAACATATTCATTTTTTATATCAGTTAATTTTTGAAGCTTTGAAAGTAGAATTTAGCTGATTGYTCTTTCTGATCGAGCAGAAAAGATRTGTTTTAGCTGGATTTTTTTGTGCATCATAGATTCAATTAACAGCCTGATTTACTTTATTACATTTATTGCAGWAGTAGCATGAACTGATTAACTTGTCAAAGTATTCAGTCTCTTCCTGCCTTCTAGCGTACGCCCCAACCAGCTGAAGATCTTTGCCTGTGAGTTCTGTCACAAGATCTTTAAGTTCAGACACTCGCTGGTCTCCCACCTCCGGACGCACACTCAGGAGAAACCTTTTCATTGTCCGCACTGTGACTACGCGTCGGCCATCAAAGGTAAGCGCAGACTCGGGGAAACTTCAAGAGAAACCGTTTTGAGCAGAAAATTCTGTTAAATTTGAGAAACGAAACAGCCGAGACTAACTGAAGGTTTTCTCTTCAAAGCCAACCTGAATGTTCACCTGAGGAAGCACACGGGAGAGAAGTTCAGCTGTGAGCACTGCTCCTTCAGCACCCCCAGCCCAGGACACCTCAAGGTGCTGTCATTTCTTTAGTGTAGTTACAACAGAAAGCAGGTGTTTTCACTTTGTAATGTTTCTGGTTATTAATGCCCACTGATATAATGGGTTTGTCTGTGTGTCTCACCGAGACATCTCAAAAAAATGAGGACAAATTGTATTAAAACTTCCAGAAAGTAAAGATTGGATCTGATTAACCTCTCAGGGTCATCTCCACAGCTAAGCAAGCTCAGAAAACACAAAGCTGCTGATTACTCTATTGGGAAGGCCAGACAGTAGGGAGTTGCAGTAGTAAAAGTAGTAAATAAAATATATCATTTGAGGCTGTTATTGTTGGAGTTGGTTAAGTCCCACCTTCAGCATGGCTTCATGTGCAATCCTGACCCACACAGGTTTGAGCGATTGGGAGTTATTCTAAACCAGATAGAAGCGATAAAGATACTTAAACATAACTTAATTGAACACTTTAGTATTCTGCCAACCTGAGAAAGCCCTAGAGAGACAGGATGGATCACTTTTTTCTAAAGTTGAACATTGGAAGCGTCTTTGTCATGGAATTTCACTCAGTTAGCTTCCTTTAACTTAGCAGCTAAGTGCAGCCATAGACCATTAGATTTTCAAATTCAATACAATTCAAAAACACTTTATTGATCCCAGAGGGAAATTAGGTAACAGTTAAGTTACAGTTCAGAACACCCATTCAGAAGAAGAACAAACATAGGAGAACAGGTGCCCTGGGTCATGCAGCCACTGACCCTGCACAGAGCAAGGATCATCTTCATGAAGACATCATGAGGAGGTGCAGCCCTTAACAGAAAAACTAAAAACCACAGAAGGGAAGATGAGGGAAAAAAAACAAAACATCATATTATATCAACAATGTGACACACAATGGTGTTTACAGTGGTTTGCAAAAGTATTCATACCCCTTGAACTTTTCCATATTTTGTCACATTACAACCACAAACATAAATATATTTCACTGGAAT
>NW_013952608.1:605583-606722 GCF_001266775.1 Austrofundulus limnaeus
TTAAATTCCAGTGAAATATATTTATGTTTGTGGTTGTAATGTGACAAAATATGGAAAAGTTCAAGGGGTATGAATACTTTTGCAAACCACTGTATATAAAAAAAACTCTGCATAGAGCACATTTATCAACCAGAGGAGTAAGTGAGTTTAGGGGGACGTGTATCTGAAGCCATGAGTGTTGTATGCTTGTGTGAATATCTGAAAAATGAGCCCGAAGAATCCAATCCCCAAAACCTGCACAGCCATAGTTCAGAATATGGATGTTAAGTGTTCATTCTGTGTGCCCTCAGCCTGCTCCAGGAACCAGATCACAGATGGGTGTGAGAGGGGGGGAGGTGTGGGGCAGAGCCTCAGTCGACGTCAGCATCCAGGAAGAATTTAGTCCAACAGATCAAGGCCATTGTAGGGGAGAGCCGAATCTGTAATCAGATGTTTTGAGAACAGAAGAGTCAGGCAGACGATAACAATTTTCCATTTGTTTTAATGTCTGCTGGTACATCTCAATGTARCGAATCCAGTCTAACAAATAGTGTGGACAATTCTGCCCAGCCGATCTATCAGCTTCTCCAAGATCAATTCCATCTGGCCAGCAAGTCCAGGGACCACAGCCGGCCCGCGACCCTCAGCAGAACCGCTTGCAGACTGATGCAATATTTTGCAATGGAAAACAACATATGCGCAGTTCCTAATGAAAATTATTTCTGTCACATTTGTGACTGGAAATTGTGAACAACACTTTTTTACTTTATATTATTTGAAGATTATATTGCAGTAGTTTAGTGTAAAGTGTTTGTACACATGCAAAGAGGGGGAGAAAGGAGAGAGATCAAAGAGAGACCTGAAAGAAGTAGGTGAGAAAATAATAATACAGTACATTTGTTTAAGGACAAAAATATATTAATATGAAAGAAAAAAGCAATACATCATTGTTTTCATATTTATACCCATTCTATCTAGGAGTAGTTAAAGTTCCTCTTTATTCTTTTATTCTGATTTGATTTGATTTGATTTATTTATTTAACAGGAAAAGATTATTAAAAATCAAGTCTGACTCAGCATAATTGCTGTTTTACAGCAGGTTCCTGTTCTGCAGCACATAAAACACTCAGAATTACAGCATCACAATCACATCATTATAC
>NW_013952608.1:613847-617825 GCF_001266775.1 Austrofundulus limnaeus
TTTGAAGTATTTTATTAGATGA
The DNA here is from genome assembly GCF_001266775.1 of Austrofundulus limnaeus. Classification (NCBI taxonomy): domain Eukaryota; kingdom Metazoa; phylum Chordata; class Actinopteri; order Cyprinodontiformes; family Rivulidae; genus Austrofundulus; species Austrofundulus limnaeus. Next base: position 613,870 of record NW_013952608.1, read on the forward strand.
ATACATTTATTGAATTTGAATGATATATGGTATCTGCTGTTTTACATGATTGTTGAATGAAATTAACATATTTATTAATTTATTGTAAAAACATGACAGATAATCTGTGAAACAGATCAGGTTCTATGGAGCTTTTTGGGTCTCAATATCCTCAGGCGGGGCTTAGTCTAGTGACATTCAAGTCTATGAATGACCCATAGAGTACATACACAATGTTTTTTATTCCAGTATTAGATCAAAAGTCAGAAACAATGTGCTTACTCATGTGATTATTAAAGTTCTCCCAACTTGTGGGAGAACTTTAGAAAAAAAAAGTGTTTCTGGATTTGACTAGCTAATGCCTTGTGCTAACCAGTTACCTAGGCCATGAGGATTTTTTTCTTTTTGCTTTTTCTTAAATGTGTTTACAAGAATCTTAAAGTCAATGGAAAATAGAACTGGCAGCCAGTGTATAGCTCCTAAAACGGGGAAAGTCTTGATGAGATGCACAAATTCAGACAGTAAAGCTGAGCTTTAACTCTGTAACTATTAAATATATTTTGCTATTGACGCATTAGGACACTAACTGCTAAAAAAAATTACATCTTTTGTGTGGACAAATACAAGCAAACGCATTTTCAATATTGTATGTTTGAAGTTTAAAAGCCACGGTGAGTTGTAGCTCTGGGTCTGTCCACAGGGGGGCAGTGYAGCGGTTTGTGCTCGTTGACAGAGTAAATCTGACATAGAAGAAAAACCATGCTAACCCAGACAGTGTAGGGCTCTGTGATAACCTGATTAACTTCTGACTGTTGGCTTGTGTGTTAATTTTGGGAAGTCATCATCAGTTCGGCGGGTTTTTTGTCTCTCATGCTAATTGTGTTTTCGGTAAATGTCACGACGAGTCTTGATAGTTACCAGTAAAAAGAAAGCGGAAGTAACGGAGCATTAAAAAGAGGTAAAGCTGAAGCATCAGGATCTTTTCAGAAGAAACAGATTAATTTCAGACCGCGGGACCGTCTGTGGGTCCACAGTCTGTGGAAGTGACACGTGAGAAAACTGAGCACGTTTTTAGCTCATAAATGTTAATGTTTCTCCACAGATAGCTCAGTTAATATTGGAGAGTATGGATGTGTTTTTGTGTCTTTTATTTTTACTAAATCAGTTTTTATATAAAGCCAGATTAAACCAAAAGTATATATTATTTACTTTTTAAAGTTCTATTGATACAAAACTTAACTCTTTGTATTCAAGAACTGATGTTTTAAAAATATATATATGCCTCTGAATAGATTTTATCAATTTGATAGGATTCAGTATGAACTGAAATATTGAAATTGAAGTTTATATTTTGTTTATTTCTTGGTTATTATTGCTTGAAATTAATTTAGAAAAAAGGGGGCAGATATTTCATTTCAAGCGTGGTTTATTTTTTCTTTGTTGTGCATGATTTTTTTATTTTTAAATTAAACGAATAAATATATTAAACTAAACTAAACGAAACTGAAATACAATCATTTTAAAGGCATGCAGTACTTGTACTGATTCTGTTTGACCCCTGGAAGAAATGCAGAATAACCCTGTAAAAATATAAATTTCACAATTTTGTCTCCAGAATTTAAAACTTGTTTTTTAAAAATATATATAATAAAAAAAAACATGGCTTTTCAGCCGTGTGTGTCTCTTCCTGCAGTCATGCTGCTGCTGGACTCTGGTGTGTACATTGGCTCTGCAGCCGACCTGAACGACAGACAGGTGCTGGTTGATGCTTCTGTCACTCACATCCTGTCTGTGGACTCTGCGGACCCCGGCTTGCTGCTTCCTGATGATGGAAGCTTCAGGAGAAAGTGGATCAACGTTTTAGATGAACCCACGTCTGACCTCCTCAGTCACATGGACGCTTGCTTCCTGTTTATTGACGAGGCTGTAAAAGGAGGCGGAGCTGCACTTGTTCACTGGTAAAGGGCCTGAACTACTGACCATACACGCAGACTTTCTGTGCATTTATTCCAGCGTGTTTCTGCATTCTTGGTAAATCGTGCCACCACAGTATAAGAAAATCACAGAGAATCTGATTACAATGTTTTCATTGTGTTTTTATGTAAATCACTGTTTTTATTTTACCGTGAACACAGTAATATAATTGTGGATTTTTCCTGAGAAAATCTTTCATTTATCTGGACTAACAGAATGGTTCAGAGCTGATTATAAAACAGAAATGTTAATTAATCATAAATGTTTTGCAGTGATTTCTCTTAGAGTCTATCAGAAGAAAGCTGAAAAGAGGTTATCACGATGTTGAACAACGACAATAACCTGTTACTTATCCTTGTGAAGAAACATCACCTGCAGCCACCATGTAACTTCTTGTGTTTTTATGTTGTTGGTTTGCCTTTTATGTACACTTGTGTCAGTCAGGCGGGTCGGAGCCGCAGCGCCACCATTGTGACGGCCTATTTAATGAAGAGACACCAGCTGGACTTCACCGAGGCTTACAACCGACTGAAAAGTCTCAAAGAGGATGTGCAGTAGGTGTCAGTTTGGGTTTGTTCACACTCCAGAAATGAGGATACTCTCTCCTGGGGCCTCATGAATGAAGGATTGTGCAGCTTTCACACTGAACGTTGACGTACGGACAAATTTAGAAAAGTGCGCTGCACCAAAAAATTCAGATGTATAAAATTGTGCGCACGCAGGTTCCTGCACACCTTTCCTTTATACATCCCAATGAACGTGGAACTGAGCGCACCTGAGACGCCTCCATTTAAATATGTAAAATAGATGTAAATGTGTCCAGCGTGTGAGATTCTCCTCAGATTGTCCTCTCTGTGGGATCACAAATGATTTTTAGATGCAGGAAAAATATGCTTTACATGGAGAATGAGTGAGAAAATTGTCAGTGGGGTGTAAAAATGAGTTCGCCACTCGCAAAGGTGTGTGTGGGTGTGTACACGTGTGTGCTGCAGCGGAGCATGAGGCTGAGACATTTCCACCTTCACACGTCTTTAATAAATGACTGTAAACACAGAGGAACTGATGAGTTTCATAGAACTTCGAATCTATTGTCTGCATCTTGTGCTGAGGAATCATCACAGCTGAGCAGTTCTGAATTAATATGCTGAGTTGATGTTTTGTTCTCAGAGAAAATTAAAAATGTTTCTTAGACAATCCACACACATTTTATTTTCCTCAGCTGTGTGCGCTCYGCAGGTCATGGGCTCCGCGTGTGTTTCCAACTACGTGACATCAACATAAAAACAGTTTACAGACTGAACTGAGGTTGTTTTGATCATTTTTCGGCTGATCTATTTTCTTGTCTGAGGTTAAATGATTTTCAGTCCCGGGGTTCAGTTTCATCATCGTTCGAGTTTAAACAATAAAAACTCAAACTAAAATAAAAAATCTGACACCGTGTTCAGACGCTCCTTACATCCAGAAAACACAACAGAGTCATATTTCTGTGGATTCAGGTCAGATTCGTGACTTTGTGGGTTAAAACCGTCGACTGAAAAACTTTGCGTGGCAGCCGCACATTCTCACGGCAGGTTTCACGCAACGTTGGTTTTCATACATCACAACGTGGGCGTAGAACCTGGCACACACAACTTCTTTATGCCTACGCACCGTTTATAAATGAGACCCCTGATCACCTCAGCTTTACTTAAAATACTGAATGTGGTTCATGTGTGATCACATAAATATCCCTTATAATTGATAGTTATTAGAACAGCATTTCTCAGTTGATGACTGTTAATATGACTGGTAGCATTGATGCTTAATTTGTGTTTTTATTTAAGGTCGTATTCAGACCTGACAATTTGCTCCGCTTTAAACGAACCAGAGTTCATTTCCAGCGTTGGTCCGGACCTTTTGTGCAGGTGTGAATACAGTCATGTGAACTCTGGTGCGGATCAAACAACCGGACCGAGACCTGCTTTTTGAGGTGGTCTTGGTCCACTTCCAAACGAACTCTGGTG
>NW_013952608.1:618335-620613 GCF_001266775.1 Austrofundulus limnaeus
AAAAAAGCACAATGTGAATGCAAACTGCACCAAATGAAAAAAAAAATAAAGTCCATTTTTGGTCCGGATGAAACAATTGGACCAAAGGACTTTCCTGGTCTGAATACACCCTAAAGAAAACCATACTTTAAACTTAACCTTTAATCATTAAGGTTGATGCTTAAAGTCTACTTTATAACTGTTGATGTTGACATTGAGTGTTTCAAAACAAAAACAACAAATGTTGAGACAGGAAAAAAACATTTGATTAAAATTAATCAGTTTCTCTTTTTATCTATAGAAAGATTTAGTTTTTTTTTCTTTTGTTCTTTTCTTTCTTTATTTTTTTCTATTTCTCTTTTTTCTTCTTTTTATTATTTTTTCTTAAGCCAAGATTTAGGTTTTTTTTTTTTTGTTTTTTTTTACTGAAACTTGGATTCAGAAAAGTAGATTTTACAGAAAATCATCTCCGGTTTGAGTGAAGTGTCATCTTGTCATGTAAACTCACTGAATCTGGACTCGACAACAGGACAAACAATAAAATGTGTTTGATGTGTTTCAGGGTCAACAGAGGGTTTGAGGAGCAGCTGCATCTGTATGAAGCCATGAGCTGTGAGGTCAATACATCAAGTTCTTTGTACAAACAATACAGACTCATCAAGATTACAGAGAAATACCCAGGTAAACACACACACACACACACACACACACACACACACCTCACATGTTAAAAAGCTTTATTTTTTGACTTTTTAATGTCTGTATTTCTTCTGTATTTCTTATTCCTGTGTGTGTGAGTAGAGTTAGAGCAGGGGGCTGCAGAGTTGCCACGGGAAATTTTTGCCATTGACCCCGCCCACTCCAGCTCCTCTGAGGTGTCTTACAGGTGCAGGAAGTGCAGGTGAGTTGTGAGAGTGGCTGAAATGATTCACTTCAGCTCAGCATCTCTGTTGTTGAGTTCTAACTGTCTGATCCAAACTAGAGGAGGGTTTAGAGGCTAATATACATCCTCATTTTCTTTAAATTATGCTTTAGATACCATTTATGTATATATGTTTTGTCGAGTGGTTGGTGTTTATGACATGCAGTTTGTAGCTAAAGGTTTAAGCAATAAGACTTAAATAGTTACATCAGTTTGCAGATTAACCTCCTCACTTTTGTCTTCAGGCGGAGTTTGTTTCGTAGCTCCAGTATTCTCAGTCATCCTGTGGGGGAGGGAGCTTCAGYCTTCAGCCACAAGAAGCCCAGAAACCTCACCGGTAAGAAAAGCAAGTCCACACCCACTCACACTACAAGAGCTGGACGTTTCATTTTTAGTTTGAATTAAAACATGCTGCTTCCCATTGGACTGTAAATACATCCATCCATTTTTCTCCACATTTTGATGGGCTGGTGGATAGAAACAAACCGTTATATTAAGCTGTGAGACAGAAGGAAATAGTTACTGTTTATGTTTCTGGTGACGTTTTTACTTCTGTAGACGATTAAAAGTCTTGTGTGAATAAATCCTACCTCAATAATCACAGGTCAAACTAGTGTCGCCTTATAAGTAACCGTGTAAAACGTGGTTCTTTAGGAGGAGTCCAGTGTACATCGTACTTCATTGAGCCGGTTCAGTGGATGGAGCCAGCTTTACTGGGAGTCATGAATGGACAGGTAATACACACCTGTACCCATGCAAACACACAGATAACACTCTAATGTTGAAACTTGTACAAGTTAACAGAAGTAAAGAGTCTGCTTTATGTGTTTGTTTTATGAAAAAGGTGCAAACTGAAAGTGAACCTAATCTATCAATTGTAAGAAAACAAAGCTTGTTTCTTTTTACCAAACATTTGTAAAGACTTGATTCAAGTACAGAGAGTTTGAGAAATAACTAGCTGATTATAAAATACATTTTTCTCCCTTTGATGTTGTGATGTTGAAGGAAAAATAAAAAGTTCTGTTCCGTCTCATCCTGATCTGGTTTGCATTGTTTCTGTTACCCTGCTGCTGTAATCTCAGCTGCAGGGTAATATTATATTTAACAAAAGTAAACTGTTACTGCAACATTATTTATCACAGAGTTTTTGTGTTATGAGCAAAGTTATGCAAATATTTAGAGCTGAATTTATCCACGTCTTCTTCTGCATGTGATTTTACAAAACAGCAAAATTCTGTTGTAGAAATTAAGATGAAATGGACTTTTTTTTAATCTGACTTAAGATAATCTCCTATTAATTTGTACCTTTGGTTCTTTTCTCCATTCGTGTGTGTGTGTGTGTGTGTGTGTGTGTGTGTGTGTGTGTGTGTGTGTGTG
>NW_013952608.1:620628-626933 GCF_001266775.1 Austrofundulus limnaeus
TCAGTTCGCTTATCTTCCATCCTGCCTGCAGTGTGTTTCTTTTGCACAAAGCTGGAGGCATTATCATTCAAAGGCGCCATTTTTTTCCCTGTGTGTGTGTGTGTGTGTGTGTGTGTGTGTGTGTGTGTGTGTGTAGCTGCTCTGTCCAAAGTGCAGCTCCAAGCTTGGTTCGTTCAGCTGGTGTGGGGACCAGTGTTCCTGCGGTCGCTGGGTCACACCCGCCTTCCAGCTGCATCGCAACAGAGTGGACGAAATTCGACAACTCAACGCGCAGAACTGACACACACACACAATTCAAAAACTCATACACACAAGTCTCGATTCATGGTGCACAAAATTAGAATTTACTAATCATGATAAGAGTTCAGAGACAATGACTTAAATAACTGTTTACATTGTGTAATAAGATTTGTTAAATATTGCACATAATGTAGTTTTTCCCCTAGGACATTGGTCTTGGCGGGAGATGGGGGGTGCTTGTTTTATAAAAACATAAATTTACGTGACTCACCTGCAATTATGGTAATAATTTTAAATATACATGAATATTTAATTGCCTAACTACATCCTAGTTAAGGACTCCTCATGATAATTATCAATAAAATTCTTATTGATAATAAGTGATTAGAACTGTGTGCAGCAGATGATCTGAGTCCAGAGTTCTCAGTTTGAAACCTCCTCTTATCTGATGCTGCAGCACCACCTGCTGTCCAAACTAAGTCTAACAGCTGGTTTAAATGAAAAGTCTGCTCTTTTTCTCCCTCAGTGCTGTGAAACTTCTAGTTACTGCCAGGTTTTAAACAGTCAAAGAACAATGTCAACATTTAAAGGTTACTAAAAACATGAAAACATTTAAATATACATACAGTTTATAAAGTTATTTACATGGTGATTCATTTTTTTCCAGGTGTTGACAAATAATATATCTACTAATATTTGAGAAGCCACAAAGCTTTGGACAGATGAAACAAATCCTGACTTTTTTCGTCAAGTCACATCAACTCTGTCATAGATCCAAAAATGAAGCATGCAAATAAAAGGACAAAGTGAAACAGACACAGTTTTGTGGTGTTTTGAGGCTGTTTTGCTCCATTTGGCACAAGGTGTCTTGAATCTATGTAAAATCTCAAGACTATCAAGGCATTCTGGAGTGACATGTGCTTCCTGGTGTCAGAACGTGTGGTCTCAGTTGCAGTTTCAGGGTCCTTTTAACAGGACAATGACCCAAAACAGAGTTACAAACGTCCAAGAAAATCGTAAAACACTGCACTATAATAACAAAAAAAGTCCTTCTAAACTCTAATCTAAGTCCTGTCTGGAGCCAGCTGGTGAATCTGTACAGATGTTTAGAGCTTAGAGCGTTTGGCAGCTGCTTACGTTCTGCAGCTGTCCTCAGGGATCTTCTGCTCCAACCTGCTTTATACTCCTGGATCTGACTCACTGCAAACATCAGATCTGCTGCTCGATGTCTCAGTGTCTTTTCTTCAACAGATTTATCAGCACAGTGAAGATCTCGCTGCTCTTCCTCTCTGCAGCATCAACAGAGCGGTTCATGCTGCAGAATTATCTCATTTCTCTTTTTGTCCTGGGCTGTTGGCAGGACGAAAAGAGAAAGGTAGCAAGACTCCATTCTGCTGTGTTTTTCTCTTCAGGCAGTAATATTTAACCAGGTTATCTACAAAAATAAATCAGTTCTCTTGAGCTTTCACTTTGGTTTAAAGTTACAGTTAGTGGTAAGGCACCAAAACAGTGCTTTTGAGACTGAAGCTGTTTTAAGATACATCTTCAGTCTGATCTCAGATTTTTTTCCCTCCTAAATAAGGTTGTTCAAAGAGCTATCTACAGCAGGTAAGTTATTGATTGTTCGTTACCTTTCTATGGAACACCACTTGAAAAAAATCTGAGCTATCCCATTAGCTGAACTCTAACTTGCAGTAACATATAATGACCACTTGGTGTCAGAAAAACTCCATTAAAACATCTGGACTTGATGCAACTGACTGGAGCTTCTGCCTTCTCAAGCACTCACTTTTTTTTGTATGGTTTTTATTCTGACCCGAACATATTTCACTAATATGGTTCCTGATTCATAAAGCACATTATAAAGAAAGTTTCTAATATAGTCTGACCTTTAGCCACACCTCCATGCAGTATCCCTGTGATGCAGTTCTTGCAGCTGCACAATGATTAAAATTCTGCAGCCTGTAGTATACTAATTTACACAAATATCRCACAGCTTTACACATTTGTACTTTTTAATTGTGTTTTTTACTATATATAACTGATAATAAGAACATTATTATCCTACTGGTGAGTGTTGCTTTTATTTTTACTGATCTGTGAGAATAATGTATAAAGTGCAGCTAATGTTTTATGAAGTGAGACAGTTCTGTTTGCAGAAACAGAAGTGTTGGTGAAATCTGACGACGCTCTCAGGGTTGTGCTGCTGAATATCTGCAGCAGAGTGTGCTCTAACAAAGCTGACACTGAATCATTACAGTAATAAAAGACAAATGATTCAGACACCAGATGTAGCTGGAAATAGAAAATGAGTGATTTCTCTCTTTGCTGTCACAATCATGACAAAAAGCCTGAATCTTCCTCTGGGTGGGCACACTGAGGGTTCTCCAGTCTGTAAGGAGAAATCATCACTCATCATTTTGTAGAAATGGAAATATACATTAACATTTAAAAAATGATTGTGATGAGATGGGGATGGTTTCAGAAGGGAAAACTTTTCCATAAGGTTGAGTTTTTTACATGACATTAGAAGCTGCACATCTGTGACATTCACTGAGCAGAGATCACTTTAACACTGCAATCATTAAACACACAACTGAGTAACAAAAAGACTAACATGAATTTTATTGTCTTATTTAGAAGTCAATAGATTAATTTTTTATTGCTTATATACCTGCTCTGTCATGAGTAATTTTGCAATTTATCAACTTCTGAACCCATTCCTTTGTCTCTTATTGTTCATTAGTTTAGGTGTTGGAGTAGAGGGTCTTCATGAGCTGGCTTGAAAATAAAAAAATTAAATAAAGGCAATCTATAACTAGACATGGGTTTTTACGATGTAAAAACAAGTGTGCATTGCCATGTAGCATGGCTTTGCCTGCAGCAATGGACTTGCAGAATGAACTTTGACCAAGTTTAAATGTGTTTTCTATACCAGCTTGTGCCTGTCACATCAGCGGGTGTTTGTAATTAAGGTAATTGTGTGACAATATGAAATTTGAAGAGATTTTTTGTTAAAGTTGCATAAGCTGAGTTTTGAACCCAGATCTCCCACATGAAAGTCAATGACATAGACCATTAGACCAATGGAGCTGTGACAGAAGATGGTGGCAGGGGTTGGTTTGTATGTGTGCCGAAAGAGGCCACATTGCCAATACAATTATTGACACAMAAATGCATAATATTACAACAACAGAGCAGTATTAAGACAATATTATAGTAAAACATCAAAATACAATCATATCAGTACTGTAAACACTGAACTACTGAGTTGAAATATTGAACTATGGTGCAGTACCAAGTTGAGTACAGCATGGGGCAGTATTGGACCAATACAAGGTTCCATTGACTGCCATTTTAATTTATTAAACATTAATATTTCAAAAACTACAAGTTTTACAGGCACCAAAAAGGCATAGCCATCATTTGGCACAGGAGCTTTACAGATATAAATTACAATGGCAGCTCTAGGACAAAGTATGCAGGAGGAGAAACATGCCAAAGTTGAGATGACTTGGATGGGAAACGAATCACAATAGTGTGCATTGCCAATGCAATGCACACTGATTAGCAAGACAACCAACAGAAGCTAAAAGTAGCAAAAGGATAGCTAAAAGGAAAAAGTAGCAAAACACCAGATAAAAGCAGCAAAAGTTAGCTAAAAGCTAGAAGTAGCAACAGAAAAAGTACTAGCTTCATGTAGTAAAGAATTAGTAGGAAAGTAATATTTGGATTTGAAATATGATTATTTCCATTAAATACTCTTTTAGAGCTTTTTGTTCCTCTTGCTTTTTAAAAAACAAACTTGACTCTAAAATCCCTGTGGTAATGAAAAAAGCTCAGATTATTGCAGCAGCTATACCTGCATCAGACTAGAATGAGCCACTTCCTGAGCTCTGATCCAATGAAAGGAGCTCCAGGAGAAAAAGAGACTCAGTGGAGGATGTGAGTCACGTTCAGACCCCTGACCTTGTTCCTCTGATAGTCTCTGGGCACCGGCTCATGGGAAAACCAGGGAGGATTTCTGCTTACAAAGTCCTCAGCCGTAATGTGCCGCTCTTATTAGGGTTTACAGGAAAAGGTGATTATCTCAGGCTGTGGCTTTTGGCGATATTTAAAAGCCTGTTTTTGGCTGCGAAGTGGAAGAGTTGGTTGGAGCTGCAGATTGATGCAAGAACTCTTTCAGCCTGTTGTATTTGTGTCTGTTCTCACTTTCTGACTTTAAACTACATGCACTAAAGGAAAATTATTTTCTAATGTGTGTGACTGAATCATGATTTAATGCACCAGTCTTCAAATATTTCATACTTTCATCCTATTAGCTGTCTAAGCTGCACGTGTTTTTATGCCATCAGAAGCCAGCAGCATTATTTCTGTCAGATGCTCTGAGTACCAAACCAGATGTTGAAGCCTGATCTCTGGTTTACACATTAGTTCTGCTTCCTTTTGTTCTTCCTCCTCCTCCTCTCATCTTCTACTTCCTCTCTCCTGGACAATTTTTTTTAAATTTCGGTTGTCTGTGTTTGCTTTTTTTTCCTCATCGTTCATATTTTCTTACAAGTTGGCCCTCTTAAAAAAGCACCAAAGGTCTGCCTCAAAACTGAGACATTAGCAACCAAAGACTTTCAAAATAAAGACTACAAAAAGTGAAAAAGACTTGTGAAAGTATCAGGTGCACCTCAAAGTTAACACCTTATACTATTGTTCCAGGATTTTTCAGAAATATTTTTATGTAGCCGTAAATCTCAGGAAGAATTAATGCGTGCCGTGCAGAATGAGAGCTACATCTGRTACAGCTGCAGGACGACTCTGTTTAACTGGACCGGAATCAATTTGTCTGCTTTAAAAACAGGTTTTATAAAACATTTTAAAAATCTGTTTACAAGAAACTCAGAAAGTAATCATTAGAAGAATATCTAAAATTAGTGTTAGGAGTCAAATCAATTCAAGATGGCCACAGCAGAGTTCCTGAGCACTAACACACCTCAGGTGAGCACATGATATCACATGATCTGTGATTTTTACACACATATTTTTATGAATACTTTGGCTAAACCCCCTCTATGAACACCTTAAAATAAGGGTAAACTCCTTGTTAATAAAACAATTCCTGACAATTGTAAAATGACAGAACTCTGAAGTGGTGATGACAACATTTTGTAAAAAAACAAAACAAAACACAAGATTTGCTCAATTTTATGGCCCCATCACACAAAGCTGCAGCTGAAGAGCCCACACCTGGTTCTGGTCATGTTTGGCTGCATCTGTGGAACAAATCTGTAAAAGCTTTTAGTGAGTGTGGACCAAGCTTTCTGTGGAGTTAAGTTACTGGATGCTCATCTATAACCAACAAATCAAGGCACAGAAATAAACAAAATAAATGATCAATGCCTGAATTGTTTGCCCACCTAAAGCCTGATATTAAAACAACTTCCAATGAATAAATGCCAGACTCTAAATGAAATCTCAAGTGTTACAGTTATATCATATACAAATGTATGAATTTACATCCAGCTATAATTGTGTGGTGGCAGATGGTTTTTCATGTATCTTGTAGAATTCAAAACAATTTAGAGCAAAATTAAATTATTTTTGTTTATATCCGCTGATGAAACCCTACTGTCAGTTCTGAGTTTTATTTGTTTACTTGATCCTCTTTGTTTTCTCTGACATCTGATTTTTAATCTTTATCACTTCAGTTCAATTATTTTTTCTTCCTGTGTGTTTAAATCCTGATTTCTCTTTAAACACAAAGAAAGAGTAAAAATCAATCAGTTCTTTTTATGCAGCTAAATATAAACGACATCTGAGTCGCCAGAGAACCAGATGATCCCTGTGATCTTTTTCCATTTTCGTCTTTAACCATTTTCTTTGTTCAGATTTAGCTCAGTGCCAGTCAGGAATGTGTGTTTGGATACAGCTGCTATCTTAAAACCAGTGCTGTGAAGCAGATGTATCGCTTCTGTAAAGGACAGATGGCAAAACAACATGGATTTTAGTGTGTGTGTGTGTGTGTGTGTGTGTGTGTGTGTGTGTGTGTGTGTGTGTGTGTGTGTGTGTGTGTG
>NW_013952608.1:627501-631829 GCF_001266775.1 Austrofundulus limnaeus
CTCATTATATTCTGACAAAATGCAACTGTTTTAACCAAAACACTATAGCTGTCTAATTCTCCACCACTTTGTGACTTAATCCTTGTTTCGATGTGTTGAGTCACATTTCATTTTTGTTAGAATTTTTCATGGATAAAAGTTGCAGCTAAAACAGTTTAATCTAGCTGCTAAAGGCCCCGTCACACTAGACAACTTATGCCAATTTATGAAACATTTTTATGTCTAAATTGCTAATAAAAGTTATATATTTGATCAATTTGTTAGAATTACATTATGTACACGCCAAAAAGAAGCTTCCTGTTGATTTTTTTCAATTCCAGCTTCAATGTAGACATCTTTAAAACGTTTGTAAGTTGGCATAAGTTGTCTAGTGTGACAGGGCCTTAACTTTTCTTTTGGCCTGAYTTTGTTCACAAATTGAAAGCGATTTTTTTTGCCTAACTAATAATATAAACATAACAGTTACTACATTAGTGCTGCTTACAGCAGGTTTTGTATCTTTAACACTTTATATTTTGCTTTATGCAGTTTACTTTTAACTTTTTGAACCAAAAATTGAGTCAAAGTTTTTGTCTCCATCAACCAAAATGGCTGCCATAAAAAAAGGATAACTAAGAAAACTTAGAGGAAAAGACCTTTGTATTTAATTCAGTCCACATCTTATTTTGACAAAAGGATCATAAATAAAATATTTTCAGCTGCAGCAATAAAAAAATATTTTTACATTACACCTTTTATACTTCCCAACAGACTAAATAATTCATAAAAATACTGTAAAAAGTACTGATGAAGAGCCAATAAATAAGAATAAAAACAAACCAACCCTTTGATTTTTGTCCTTCCTTCATGTTCAGTTAATTGTTTCCATCTGTAAACTATTGGTCTGTCCCTCCTGGGACTCTTCAGTGATTTGTAGTCTTGTTTAGTTCCTCGCTGACCCCATAACTCCCAGGTGTAAACACCCACTAAACCCTTCTCAGTGATTTCCACATGTCTAACATCCCCATAGGCTTACTTCTGTTTGTGTCCTGTGAACTTGCTCCTCCAGTAAAGCATCATGTAGTGTTGTCCAGGCAGAAACATATCTGTGTCGCAGGTCGTATCGGATCACATCTCCGCTGAACGCTCGGTTGTAGTAAAAGGCTCCGTTAAACACGACATGACCCGTTCCAGTGAAACTGTAGGGCAGCTTGTACGTATTACTCGCCTGACCTGGGCAGCAAAAACACACAGAAAACATGCTAAACTTCAGGAAGTTCTAAGTAAAATCCACTTAACTAAAGATCAAGCAAATGTAGGGAGTGGATGAAGATGAAATGTATTCAGTTTAAAAAGAAAACTTGCCCTTCAAGTTAAACGTTTTTGGGTTTAACTGCAGGTCAAAGTTTGACAACTAAACATGTAAAATACAGTATATGAATGGTGAACCAAAACTTTGCATACTTCAACCAAATGTGCAGCAAACTATTAACAGGATGAAATTTGGACAAACATTTTTATTCTGYGTTTTCACTTTTCTAAAAACTCTTAGTCATTTTCTGTTTAGCTATTTATACCACGAGTCATAATAGGTGCAATTACAGCAAAAAGTGTTCATTTTACAGACTGCCAAACCCAGTTTGTGCTGAAAATAAAGAATAATTGGTGGCGTACTAAATTTATGCATCTTAACGCAGTTCAAAGAGCTATTATATAATGAAAAGCTGCAGTCACTTTTGTTAGTTTTAACATATTAAAAAGATTTTAAACATGATTTATGTATAACTGGCAGCTCTGTTCGTGGTGAAAAAACATAGAGAACAAGCAGGACTTAACAGTGTTGAGATTAAAATAATTTATATCCCAGTATGTTTTCTGTTTTGGTCATGTTTTGGTCATGCAGTGAGGTTTCTATTAGATTATATTTGTCCCAGACTGCTCATCTGATGATGACGTAACTCAAACTAATGATGAAAATGAGAATGACTCAGTTGGTGTTAGGTCTTTTCTACTGGGTCGTACCTAATTTGAAGGTGTCCATATCTCGAAATTCTAGTAGCGTGCTGCCATAGTGACCATTGGTGAGGTAGATGACTTTGCCATGGCCGTGAGCATCTTTCATCCAGGCTCCATCACTGAGACCGTAGAAGTTCTGCTGGACCGGCTCGGAGATGCTGGCTACTGTGTCCTTACACACACCTGTGAGGGGACACACAACMGGTGACACTGTGGAGACTGGTCTGCAATGTGTGCATTCATCACCACAGAAACTGTTTTGTTATTGTGCTGCACAACTGAGATGATCCACTTTCCTTCCAGACGTTTGTCAGGACGTATCTCATTCTGCTGATTTCATCTTTTAAGCTTCTTTCAGTTGTTTGCTGCAATTTAACCTCCTTAGACCCAAAACTCTTGCAWTGCATGCATTTTTGTACACGTGGTGCCAGGTCCTAGGAGGTTAAGCTAATTTTAGCTATTTTCAGATAAATTTATCTGTTTTCAAATATGTTCACCTCTTTGTAATAATTTTAGCTTACCGTTTACTTCAGGAATGTTCTTTCCATTTCTATGTTCTTTTTTTCTTATGGATCCATTTCTATGTTCTAATGCTCTTTCAGCTACGTTTATGCTAATTTAAGCTTTTTTGGCAATTTTATAATAAAATGTAAAATTTTTTAACATCTTTTTTTTATCATTTTCAAATTCACACTACGTGTCCGCTGATAGAAGACTAAAACTTATGACACCTGTCTAGTATGAATTAGGTGTTTTCCATACAGTATATCTAAGAAAACACTTTGCTGGCTCAGAATTAGCTGCTCTATAGATGCTTATTAATGGAAATAATCTTAAAAGGCTTTAATACAGGGCTACTCAACTGGCGAGCGACCAAAGTTCGGCCCGCCAATTGGTTCACTAATCTCTTAAGCCCAAACCCCCGGTTTTCTACTTTGACTACTCTAAGTTATTTTAGTTAAACTAGACATGTTTGGTATCTACAGAAACATCAGAATCTTGGCTACAAGCTGGTAAAACCATTTCTATGAACATCCAAGACAGTTAAAACTACAAGCAGTTGAAGATAAAACTATGAAGGTGAAAATAAAATTGGTTTAAAATTTTGGCAAGTCAGAGGTCAAAATATTTTGTGATAAATAAGAGGCAAAATGTGTTTCTTTTTTGTTTTGTTTTATCATCACTACATTTATTAAATAGGGTTCTGTATGTTTTCATGATTAAATACAGCAAAATAAACTATTTCAAAGGTATCAGATCTTTGTAATACTTAGTTTATTTACATAACTTTAATTGCTGGATGTTCGGCCCCTGAGCTGTTGGTCTGCATTAACTGTGGCCCCCGGAGCAATTTAGTTGAATAGCCCTGCTTGTATATATACCTGCCTGTTTTGTTCTGTTTATAATCATAATAAAAGTCCCATGATGTGTCAATCACTCGATGGTATTAACCTTGTCTGAAGGCAGTCATAATGTTGTGGCTTCTGGCTGTGACTYTACCTGGTTTTTTGGTGGTCTTGGGTTGGTCAGCAGGGCTCTCTGTCCAGCTGAGTCGACTCTTAGGTTTTGGGAGAGATGGTGCAGTGGGAAGGGCATCCCTGGGAGGGCTGACGTTGGTGTCTGAAGGTGACGTGGGAGGAACGGTGACAGGCGAGGTTTGATGGGTCGTAGTTTTAAGTTTGGCCGTCACCTGAGCTGTAGAACTGATCTGATCTGTTGGTTTGATGGGAGGCGGCTTAGTGGTTGATTTTGCTTGACGGGTGGGTAAATGATCGTTCTGACGCTCTCGTTTGGGCTCCTGATCCACTTCTTTGATAGATGTTCTTGAAGGTCCAGAACTTTTGGTGACAAATGGCATCTTGACAAAACTCTGTGAGTCTTCTCCAGCATTTGTGGTTATAGAAGCTAAAAATTAAGAAATATGAGAGAAGAAATGAAAGCTATAAATGTTACAGTGTGACCTAAATGCTTCTTAAAGTGTATCTTACCCCCACCCTGTGAAAAGATAACTCCGCCCCAAGGCGAAATTTGAAAAATGCATSWAAGTGGGTAGGGGAGGGGGTGTGGGTAGGGGAGGGGGGGTTAGAGCGTGGAGGTGTGGCCAGGACGAGAGAACGTGACAGCTAGCATTAGCATAATTGATGCTACATGGAAAGTCACCACAGTATCGCAGAGAGTTACATCTCTGAATGTCTGAGGTGGAGGATTTTCACCCCACACCAGCCTCGGACAGAGGAGGAGGATCGCTGCGACAGCCTGACAGAAAAAAATAAAAGCATACAGCGGCTCACATGATCGCTAGTTTAAATCAGGAATAAAAGTCATTTATCTGT
>NW_013952608.1:632472-637630 GCF_001266775.1 Austrofundulus limnaeus
TGTGTGTGTGTGTGTGTGTGTGTGTGTGTGTGTGTGTGTGAGCAGCGCAGCAGTCAGCTCTTCCCACCGGAGGCTGAGGGAGGCTGAAGGAGAGTCAACAGACCAGACGATCATGCTATGCTAACAGCTCCACCCCCTGACTGCTGCAGGGGCGTGTCTTAGAGAGAGGCTTTTATACCAGAACAAGGCTGCTGTGATGAAACCATGGAAAAGTCACGTCACTGTGGAGCGCCATTAACCAATATGCAAATTGGCCTGCAGTACCACTGCTCTACCCATATGAGCAGCAAAAACACGTTTTTAGACCAAATATTACAGATTTGAACAAATACGCACAAAAACATCAAAATTAGCACAGAAACAGTACTATTTAACATTTTAGACACATTCTAGACAGTTTATCAGATAAAAAAAGTTAATTTTGGGGTAAGTTACTCTTTAATCTAATGCACTTACTCGTCTTTCCTCTCCCTTTCTTTTGCTCCTCTTCTCCTTCGTAGAGCTCTTCATCTGCCTTGTAAAAAGTCACTCCTCTGATGAACACGTTCTTTTCTTTCACTGAGGTTTTAGTTTCTGTCTCGTTCCTGGYCGGCTGCCGTTGCTCCAAACCATCTTGCTGCTGATTTTTCTTCAGCTGGCTTTCATTATTTTTCTAAAACAAAATGTGACCTTCATTAGACAGAATAAAAACTTTTACCTCATTAAAATATTAAAGAAAACAACATGTTATTGAGTCTTAGGTTTTGATTTATTAATCCATACAGTTTGTGATACCTGCTTGTGGACAGCTGCTCCAGTTTTCTGTCCTGAACGCTCCAAATCACTCATTTTCTTTTTCTTCTGCTGAACTTTCTTGTCTTTATCCTTTTCTTTTGCTTTTTCCTTCACGCGCTCTTTCTCTCTAATTATTTCAGTTACATTTCGTGAAAAATCCTGTAGTTTACAGACAAAACGACACCAGAGTTGATCAGGAAGCAGCACTTAAGAAATGGTGACAACAAAAAAACGCTAAAGAACTAAAGGACTAGTTGAATCTGAGAAGCAAAGATATCATTAAATGGTTCTGTTCCAGCGCCGCACATCTGTAAAACTCATCATCCAGGTGAGCACCATAAATTTTTACATCTCTGTGACTGAAACTACTAACGTTAAACAGTAAATATTTTAAAATAGTAAAAAAAAAATCTATTTTTCTGCACAAAAAGCATATAAAAATGCAAACCTGATCTGATGTTTTCACATCAAAAATACAGACACTGACTCTCATATTCCTTCATTTATGTTAATTATTTGAGTCTGGAATAGTGTTTATGAACATAATCTTGAAAATCCATGAGATTTATCTGTAGTTCACCTATGCTCTTGTTGAGCACTGTCACACCAATTCTTACATTATCTGAGCATATAAGGTATATAAATTAGATTTACTACATTCACAGATCTCATCCCAGTATGTGAAGGTGAACTTTAAGACATGTGAATGAGTATTATAGGTGCAATAAAGTCACCCTTTGAGGAAAAGTACTATTTGTCCCATCAAAGTTATTCTGCAGCTACTGCACAGTCCTGTTTTGTTCCAGCCTGATGATAAAAAATAATCCCTGCTTCTGCATAAATAAATCTGCTGTTTTTTTTAACCTGATAGAATTTTGTCAACTTTGATGAAATGCCAACTTGTAATGGAAGATTTCAGAGTTACTTTTCTTAATTTGGGACGTTTTTATAGTTTGAGTCCACTCACCTTCTCCATGTTGTCCATCCGGGTCAGCAGTTTGGTGGTGACAGAGTGAAGTTTTAACAAGTCCAATCCATACATAGAGCCTTCCAGTAAGTCAATGATTGTAGCCATCTAGACAGAGAAAAACAAAAGGTTGATGACAGTAGAATAAAAGATAATCAGAAGATGGAGAAAACATTCATTATAGAAAGCAATGGCTGTGTGGGTTTTTACCTTGATGTCGTCTTTGCTTGCCTCCTGTAGTTTTTTAAATCTGTACTCTCCCTCGCAGGGGTTAACAGCTGAAGGTGGCGCCATGCACACACACTTCTTGCAGCCCGTTCCCTTGGTGATTGTCTCCACAGAGTAAAAGTCCTGGAGCTGCGGTGCAGAATCACCATGGTGGATACGGCTGCAGTCAGAGCGTCTGATCGGTCGAACCACACAGCGGCACACGCAGTCTGAGCCAGATGAAACGGTCTTTACTTTGTCATAATCTCCCAGCAGCTGCAAGAAAGAAACCAAGTTTTTTTATAGATCTTTTGTTTCTCCCCACCAAAAAAATAATAAAAAAAAGAGTTCAGATGTTGAAAGTGAAACTCCCTGTGTCCGCCTGTGCAATATTACCAAGCAAGGACACAATAATTATATATAAAATGTGAACTGCAGGATGTTTGATGCTGTGCAGCTGCAGCAGCGGTGAGCCTCCTCTTGAAAGATGGCTACAGGCGTTTACAAACAGGCAGTTTTGAGGTTTGGAGCTTCTACAGTTTGAAGGATGTTATATAACCAGCAGCCAGAGGGATGCACACTGTCATCAAAGTGTGGACATGCACACAAAGCCCTGGTGTTTCCCATCATTTTAACTCACAATAACTGGGTTTGGATTAGGTTTAAAGGAGGAATCAAGTCTAGGCATATTTTGAAAGTGCGACTAAAATAATTTCCAAAAACATGTTCTTATATTTTTCAAAGCATCAAGTCCTAAATGCATATGGATTTTTGTTTTTTATGTGTTTTTTTGTGTGCTGGATAAGTAATTTGCTGTGCAGGACTGGTAAATGGATGTTTAATGGAGAAAGAAAAGTTAAAACACTAATTGTTGCAATTCAGACTTTTTAAAACCTAAAATTTGTCATGATTATTTGCTTTTATTACACAAAATAAACACAAAAAATATATTTTTTACCATTTTTAATTTAGCTGTAAGAGCTTTTAAATGCTATCTGTACAGATACAATTTAATGTGTTGTATAACGATGAAAAGTGTCTCATTTGTAAAAAACTTTCCCTTCATCTGCTTTTTACAGTTTCTAATTAAAGTATAAATTTCTGACTGGGTTTAAAACGAGAAATAAACGTTTTCATTACTGACCTGGCTAATTATATTCTCCTGGTTGTCCAGCTCGTCCTCCAGAGGCACGGAGGTGGGCAGAGGAGTCCTCCCGTCCACGGGAGGCTGCTCACCTGTAGCCGCCTTGGGAGCGCCTCTGTCCGGCTGCTCCTCTGCTCCGGTCGACAGCAGCTTTTCTCGGGGTGAATCCAGGTTTGTATCCGCCACAACACCGGGTGTCCGAAAAACACAGCAGAGAACCAGGAGGAACAGAACACGCCACATTTTAAACAAAAAATGGGCGATAAATAAGAGGAATGTGCGTTTAAAAAAGTCTGTATCCGATAAACTTCACGTCACGAGGAAATAATTTTGTTTCCAAATTAGTGTAGAACGGCTCTGAAAATACTCTGGTAAAACATTAAAAACACAGATAATAAATTGTGTGCTCTCCTGCTCTTTTGTAAAGTCGGTAAAAACAATAAGTTACACAAAATTAGTTGAAAACCATTAGTTGGCCATGGAGCCTCGTAGAAACAATGAAGAGCCCCTCTGGACTGAGAAGGTGAAGAGAGCAGCAGACTCAGGTTGGGCTGAAGGGTTGTGAATGATGTCAGCCAATCACAACAACGGTTTCATTCCTAAAACACAAACAGAGATTCTGATTGGTTAAATCTTGCTGCCACTTTTAGGACTTTAAAGTGTGTGTGACATGCTTTTCTACAAGTACAGAAAGTGGAACATCTTATTATTTTTGGAAGTTTGGCATAAAACACATGATATTACAAGCTTTCTCACATAACTGGCACAGTTTCTTGTGAAACAGGAAGCGACGACAAAGGGGAACTTTAAAAATGAGTCCTCTCTGGTCTTTGCTKATACAAACTTTGACTGTTGCTTCTATAGTGACAAAAAAAATAAAAGAGCTATATCAAATATTTAGTAGATTTAACAATACCCTTCTGTTTAAAACACACACACACTCACACACACATATACATACATACATACATACATATACAGTATATGACACACACAACAACAACAACAACAACAACTATTACTGCTTCCATTTATGCAATTAAATCTCTTATAATCTTTAGTGAAGTGCCCAGGTGGTTTACCCTGTCACTATTTTTTTTTTATCAGGAAACACATGCACTGACTGAAAACAAGAACCCACAACAGAGTTCCCTAGATGTCTGAGTAAAACCTGAAAACAAGTGGGCCCAAACCAATTTCAGGAATAGTCACCATTGCAGATTAAATATACAACATTAATATTTTTTATAAATCTATATTAGTTTCATTTAAAATGTTTAGAAAGTTAAAATATATAATTTTTATGGCAGAGAGTTTGACTTGTACAGAGCAGGACAAGTGAATTAATGAGAGCTGTATTCACCTTCTGCACCTGCACACATYGCTTATCTGCAGGTGCAAAAGCAAATTCTCCCTGTGATGGAATGCAGCTCTCATTACTTCCTCTGTTCGTTCAAGTCTTTGAAAAACTTTTGCCAAACTGCTTCTTTTGCTAAAAGTATTTAGACCCTCAGTTTTTAATCCCCTCAGTTGTTTTAAGTCTGCTGGGATGAGTCTGCAAAGGTGGTTTTGAACACATCATTCCCTAAAATATACACAGGTCCTTCGAAAAAAATTGGCATATTGTGATAAAGTTCATTGTTTTCTGTAATGTACTGGTAAACATTAAACTTTCATATATTTTAGATTCATTGCACACCAACTGAAGTAGTTCAAGCCTTTTATTGTTTTAGTATTGATGATTTTGGCAAAAAAGTAAAGAAAAATCAAAAATCCCTATCTCAAAAAATAAGCATATTTCATCCGACCAATAAAAGAAAAGTGTTTTTAATACAAAAAAAGTCAACCTTCAAATAATTATGTTCAGTTATGCACTCAATACTTGGTGGGGAATCATTTTGCAGAAATGACTGCTTCAATGCAGCATTGCATGGAGGCAATCAGCCTGTGGCACTGCTGAGGTGTTATGGAGGCCCAGGATGCTTCGATAGTGGCCTTAAGCTCATCCAGAGTGTTGGGTCTTGTGTCTTAAGCTCATCCAGAGTGTTGGGTCTTGTGTCTTAAGC
>NW_013952608.1:638356-640726 GCF_001266775.1 Austrofundulus limnaeus
CCCAGAGAGAATCTGTGGGATATTATGAAGAGGAAGTTGAGAGACACAAGTCCCAACAGTCTGGATGAGCTTAAGACAAGTCCCAACACTCTGGATGAGCTTAAGGCTGGAAATTTGCAAATTTTTTGAGATAGGGATTTTTGATTTTTCTTTACTTTTTTGCCAAAATCATCAATACTAAAACAATAAAAGGCTTGAACTACGTCAGTTGGTGTGTAATGAATCTAAAATATATGAAAGTTTAATGTTTATCAGTATATTACAGAAAATAATGAGCTTTATCACAACATGCTATTATTCGAGAAGGACGTGTATGTGTCATTGTTAAATAAAAACAAACATAGTGGCATAAAATGGGTTAATTATTTCTGATTATTAGGGGTAAAAAGTTGTTTSAGTTCAGTCTGACCACCAGATGGCCCTAAATGTTCAGCTGTGACACTTAGATTGAGTTATGTTGACACATTTCCCCTTTGCTTTAACAGCTCCTCCCCCCCACCCCCACCACACACACACACACACCCCACACACACACACACAGATCAGAGGAAATGAGCTGAGCAACACCTCCTTGACACATCAGGGCAAATCTCACAGTTGACATGTGTTCCTGCGCAGACAGACTTCACTGAATGCAGCTTCTGTAGACAAGACAAGAAAACACAATATGGGAGCATCTTCCTCCGGGCTGCTGGATGAGGCTAAAGTTACTCACATCAAAGGTAAAAGAGAAATTAGTCTTTTTATTTTTCATTCTTAGAGAAAATGCTATTTACTGAACAAAGGGCTAAATACTGACATCTGAGTGGTGCTTTAGTGGTAAAAGAAAGTTGTACTTGCACTTATAGTGGCACCCAACATATCACATTCAACGTCCTCTTTACATGTTGCCCATTAATTATTGTTTAACCTCATATTAAAACCTCATTTAATGAACTTGTTTGTGTTTTAGGTATTATATTAGGAGTTTTAGCCACATAATATCAAACAACTATCAATGATTTCCCACAGAGTGAAGATAAATTCACCCTTAAAGCCTGTGGTGTTTGCTACATCAAATTCTGTGTGAAACTTTAAATGTTTTTTTTTTTTTGTTAAAAGTTTCTGCATGGAGGCAAGCAGGAAATACAGGGAGTGGTTTGACATACGTATCAGCAAACCCCTCAGAAATACACTTGAGGACATTTCAGTTGCATGACAGTCACTTAAACCACCAAACCACAGGGGTGATTTCACTGTGGTAATGTCACGAAAAGGGGAGGAAAAGAATAAGAAACTACATAAAAAGTGGAATGAGAAGAAGTTTATTTTAGTGATAAAATTCAGAAACTGTTCAGAAAGGTCAAAACTTAATGGTCTTTGAACGCTTTTAGTTTATTTCTGTGTTATCRGCTCCGACACATCCTGTCACTAATCTTCCCTGCATACTGGGGCCTAATTACAGCTATTTCCAACCATTATATTATTATAGGTTGTCTGATCTTGTATGTGTGTGTTTGTTGGTCAGTTTGTGAGATGAAAGGCCGACTGACTCAAAGAATGTGTGACACTGGCTGCACACAAATAAAAAAAAAAACATAAATTAACACAAATCTACTTTCAAACATGTCCAAAGGGAAATTTTAATGATTTAGTTCCAAATAAGATTCAAATCTGGACACATCATTTTAAATATTTATGTAAAATAAGGCAGATAGTTTATTTGACACATTTAGACACATGGATTGACACTTTTGCTCTGCTTATGGTTCTAAAATCAACTAGATGGAAAMGGCCATGTGGGTTGTTTCAGAGCGGATAAGAGCAGAAGGATCTACTTTCTGAAAACCTTTCTGTGTCTGCACCTGCTATAATTTAAATAAATTTAACACATATTTTATTGTCAGGTTTCATACTGTTTTGGATTAAAGAATGTGCAAAATGAGAAAACGTAAACATTAAATGTAACTTTAAAGGTATGAATATTGTAACCACTGTTATTTGGCAGAGATTATTTGTTTTTTAACTTTAAACATTTTTATTATTAAAAAAATCCAAATCTTAAGACCATAATGTTAATAGTTTATTAGTTTATTGTTGAATTGTTTATTTCCATATTTTGTTTCTTTCATGTCTTTAATGTAAAAAGAGTTATTTCTATACCCCTGCCATTCAAAACATTTCATATAAAGATCCTTATGTAAGGTCAGTGTGTAGCTTATATATATACTGTATATCTATGTATACACACACACACACACATGTTTGTTTCTTGACCCCGTGGAGACCTTCCATTGACTTCCATTCATGTTTTTTAGACCTTATAGCCTAACCCTGACCATATACTCTAAAATTAACCTCACAGAAACTTACCTGACCCTAAAACTAACC
>NW_013952608.1:645021-648504 GCF_001266775.1 Austrofundulus limnaeus
GTTTTACAACAAATGTAATAAATATAACTCTGTATTTTCAGGACTTGTTGGGAAAAGTTTTCAGGACTTCAGTGGGTTTTACCGTCAGCAGTATGCAGTCTCCTACCTGGGACACATCCACCAGGAGGTGGAGCCTAAAAAAGAGGGGCGTGGCCTACTGCTCACACAAAGGGTATCTATCTATGGATCCAATCCCCAAAAATATTCAGCTTTAGACACCTTCATCTGACCCAGTGTACAAATTTATGCAGGTTTTCAGTCTAATTTAGCTGAAATGTCTAATACGTTAAACTTGTCTAAAACACAACAAATGTGGGAAACCTCTCTGTTTTTGTGAAGCCCAAGTATGATCCAGAGGAGGTGTTGTATCAAGGCAGTGTAAAGTTTTCCTGCTGGGAAGAACAGGGGAAGAAATGCAAAGACAGATGCGTCGTCCTGAGAAGAGACTTCAGAGTTGAAATCTATGACAGCACGGAGGTAAAAACACAGATAAATGAAAACAATTTTAAAAAAATCACAACATCCAATGAATGATTTGGACCTTGATGCTGCTGATGTTTGCAGAGTCTGAGCCGTGGAGGTGCAGCAAAGTTGGTTCTCCAGCCAGCCAAAGGACTCGTTTTCACCAGCGAGGAAGAATCCAGAGATTACATGGAGAAAAGCTGCGCTGCGATACTTAATGGTATTTAACATATTCAGCTTGCAGGTGTTACGAAAGCACAAATCATCTGCTGAGAAACTCACTGGGTATTTATGAATGCCTGGGTAGATAAAGAATGCAGCTGTTTACAAACTGCTCAATTACCCCAAAGTGTCCCAAACCCAAAAAAATCTGATTATCTAGATATGTGCTGCGACACAGTTTGGTTGCTTAAATACAAAACTTTATAGGATGTAGACTAAAAATAAATGGATTTTTCCACTTAAATGACAATCAGGAAAAAAATTTGCGCTCACTGCTTTATACATGTAAAATTTAGTCATAGAACATATTTGACACTAATAGGTGCTGCATGAGATTAATATAACTTGTTTTGCTCTGCRGGGACTCCATCTTTCATTCATGCTGTTTAGGAGTGTCGAGGTTCAGGATCTSTGGGGTCAAGTTATTTTTTTGTCTTACTGAAGTAACTGGAGTTTCTCTCACTTTGGAACCTGTTGGGCATTGATGATTCACAACTATTGCCTAACAGAGAAAATGTTAGAATCTGGTTGTCAGTTCTAACTGCAATGAAGAAAATGATAGCTTAGAGGTGGAAGCATCCTAATGTCACATCTTCTGTTCACTGCTGCAGTTATATGTGGACATTGCTTCCCTGGTTTTGAATAGGACTACAATTAAGCAGGATTGTCAGGATGGTTGACATCAGTATGGTTGATGTGTTCAGTGGTTGGTTTTACAACGTGACAAAACGTCAAAAAAAAAAAAAGTAACTGTATGAATGCCCTGTGATGATGAAAGATCTTCTTGATTGAAAGCTTAATGAGAAAAAAAGACCAGCTATGCCTTTTCATACTTAATCTATTACCAAAATGCTGTCAGCAGGTGCTATAACATCTCACTATAACACACTATTTAGGAAGAGAGTTCTATATAATTTTAAATCTAAAATCTCTTTTAAGGGTTGAAAAAAAGTTGTTTTTTAAACATTTTATCAAATGAAAAATGCATGCTGGCCAAAAATGTGAAAAAAAAATCTGTAAATGGGCCATCGGCTGAATAAATAAAAAATAAAATCAGCATCAGTGTCGGCTGTAGACAAACTCATATCAGTCAACCTCTGATCTCTAATCTACAGTGTCCCTGTAAGAATGAGCCAAATGTTCTCAAGCTTCACGTTTGGTATTTTAACCATCACAATCTACTTCTCTTTTTTTTTTTTAAGAGGGAAGTTACAAGCAAGAGATGGACAAAGTGTCTGACCATACAGAGGCCACAAGTTGGTCCTGATAAACAATGTGTAATTCTGGGTTTGACTAAGTGTATGTCATGCYGTGTTGAAGAAAAAAATGTTAATTCAGACTATAAATGTATAAAAATAATAACCTTACAAAAAGGGGACAAAGTCRAGTGAGAGGTGGTGTTGTTTTTAAAAATTCATTTCACAAAAGAACTCAAAAGACCACGTAGAGCACAGGAAGTGTTCAGGAAATGCAAGATAAACATTAGATTTACCTCACGTTTTTTTTCTCAGCTGTGGCCACTGAGCTCATGAATCAAATCACAATCAACTTGATCACATGCAGCTAAAGTTAGGGTTTCAATATTTTGCCTAGAAAATCCAAAATAACTGAAAATTATGTGTCTTTGATCACCATTTTTTAGAAACTTGGTTTACAATGATACAAATCTGTTATTTTCTCCTACAAAACAGTCCTTCAACTCATTGTTTGTCGTTGTTGTTTTGTTTTTTCTTCCAGGAGTGAAGGAGGATTCTTCCTCGGTGGTGCCATCATCATCAGATGAGTTTGCCGTCTATCTTCACCTGCCCCACACAGGCCACTCCTGCTTCCTGTTTCAGCAAGAGGAGGAGCGAGATCACTTCCTGTCTGCCCTAAAGACCTGCATCAGGCATCGCAACCTTGGTAATCCACTAACTTGCTTTTTTTTTTTTTTGTAATGTAGCATGAGTTTATAAGTAGCCCAGAGCTTGAATTATGCAGATTTCTTACAGTTATAAAGATCCTCCARATATATCTAAAACACCTGTGGTTCTGGTTAATGCTCACTTATCTGTCAGCTGTCACTGAGCGACACACAGATCAACACTGCAAACATGCACACTGTATCTGTGTTAGCAAAATATCTCAGGAATCACTGRACATATTTCACAGAAACTCACAGRAARTAATTATTGACTGTTTGTCTACAACTGATTAAAGTTTAAAGTCGGTTCGATTAAAAACACAGCAACTTGAGCTCAGCCTTGACAAAAGTGGCCACACCTCAGCGAGACATTGAGTTTAAATTAGGTGTGGTAGCAACCGACTGTCAGTCACAACGCACAGTTCAACCACTACAGAGTGCACAAGACATACTGTATTTGACCAAAAAYGCTATGGGTCAAACTCAGCAGGTGAAATGCATTTCTTCAAAGAATGCCAGGCCTTTAATTTAAAGCAGATTCTAACCATAGATTGTCTCATTCTGACTATTTGTGTTTATGATCTGAAATTGTGTTAATAAGTCACGTGTTGCAGGCTGAACTGCCAAAGCGGATGATTTTACCGTGCTGCTGCAGCTGCTGCTGCTGCTGGTGCTGCTGGTGGTGGTTTGCTCATCTTCAGATTGTCACACGTGGCAGTCACCAGGGTAACAGATAAAAATATTAATGCTGGTAATTTCCTGTGTGGCTACCAGGATCCAAACCACAACTCAAACCCCCTTTTGGTCTTAGTGAAATGGTTGCAAAAATGAGGTCTGCACAAATATATTCTAATCAGGGACAGGAAACACACAACTGACCACCAGCAACTAGAGTA
>NW_013952608.1:649933-653163 GCF_001266775.1 Austrofundulus limnaeus
GAAAAAAATTAAAGCAACAGGACAAAGAATTTGGATTTGGTTGAAATAAAATTCTAAAGTTTATGTATAGAAAGGAGGTAAAATAAATACTTAGTTATTTTTTGTCATGTACGTATATCATGTATATCAGATTATTTTTTTAAGGCATCTCTCAATCAGGAGGACTTTCAACAGAACTCCAGATAAAAGTGTCACTTCTACAGTTTTATTGCAAAGAACTTTTTACAATATTTTAAAATCAAAACAATCTTCTATTTGCGAAACAAATCAATGGGCCGYACCTTGTAAATCTGAGTGGATGGACTCCTGCAGAGATCCTAACCCCACCCTTGCTTTCCTCAGACCCCTGGCATGACTCGTCCCACGAGAGCCAAGCATACGCCCAGGCCCTGCGTCTTTACCAACAGGACAGAGGATGCTATGAATCCTGGGAAAAGCTGCTGGGCACCGAGGAAGAAGTCAGTAACCYCGACACATTCATCGCCCCTCTGCTGGTCGGCCTGCTCTCTGTCAGACATGTGTTTCATGAATACTGTACCTGTGTGCAGGTGTTGGCCTCCCTGGTGATGGAGGAGGAGGTGTTGCAATGGTTACAAAACCAGCTTCAGACTAAGGTGAAGGGCAAGAAGACCGAGAGGATCCGACAGTGGCTGGCAGTGAGTGAACCATAACAAACCTGTTGTTTAAGACTAGGATGTGTTTTGAAGCAGCTGAGGTATCAGAACTTAAGTATTTTTTTTTTGCTATGTTCTTTTAGCCTGTGTAAAACTAACAAACTATTGTTTTATTTGCCATAGTTCAGTAATATTTTGTATTCCTGTGCGCAGACCGTGCAGTCGACCTACACTCTGGTGCTGGAGCAGCTGACTGCAGCTTTGGAGGCTCAGAGGGAGGAGTGTCGTCAGACAGCAGCAGCCAGTCAGGCCCTCATCAGGTCTGATCTGGACCAGATCATGTCCTCTCACAACTTCCTGGAGCAGAAAGTCAGAGGTAACGTACACCGTGTTTGTCCCACAAACACATAACTTAAAATTAGTGCCACATCTGACCCTCCAGTTTGTTTTTTGTCTGATCAGAGGCACATGAAGTGCAGCTAAAGGGCTTCAATTTTCTCTGCTTTTTGTRAATTTGTGTCATTCCAGCACACATCTGTAAAGAAGCAGAGGAAGTGTGCAGCGAGTCTGTCGTACCTTACGTGTCCTCCATCCTTGAAGCACTGACAGAACACATAGGTGCAGGGATTCTGGGGATGCAACATGTGCTAAAAGCACAGATGAACTCGGCCTTTTCACTCACAAATGGAGGAAATGAGAACACACAAAAGGTGAGAGAAATTTTGTGAAACCTTGCTCCAATTTACCCAGAGAGCTACATCTTTACTTTTTATATTTGTGTTTGAAGTCCATGGGTCACCATGAAWACCCTCCACCCACTACTGAACTTCTCTGGTACTTTCATACCCCATGGTTCGCTTATTCGAAGAAAGCATGTTAACATAAAGTTTGGTCTCGCTACCCGCCATTCCTTTTTGACCGCACCCATTTTTTATTGTGACCATCAAAGTTAGGGGTACAAACCTGCCAGTAACTTTGCTATTTATCAGGGTTGTTAAGTGTTTCAACTTTCAAGTTGGAATTTAGAAGAAAATTATGTCCCGAAATCAAACATTCTGAATGCTGGACATGGGAGGACCAGTGAAAATGCAGCCACAAGCACCTTGTGAGAAGACTTCCCATAGTGAAGTCAAAGAGTCCTCAGACAGTGATTCAAAACTGACAGTGACCTTTATTCTGAAGAACTGATGTGAGAGAGTGACRGGTTTAGCACWTGCACRTAAAGCTGTATTGGATACATTAATTTCTTAAATTTTAGATAAGCCAAACAAACTAGAGTTCAAGCTATTCAAAGAATAGTTCTGTGAAAGCCTTTTAATTTCAATAAACATTTGTTTCTGAGTAATCACCAGTGGTCTTATGTACTACTTTTAACCCATGGTGACATAATCTGTTGAATAAAAAATCAACAAAAGCAAATCCAACTAAAAGATCAATTCAATATTCATCATTTCACACAAGATTAATTACATTTTCTTCTTACATAGTGAAGTAATCTGCATGTAAGTTTCACATCACTGAACTTCTGAGCTGTGAACTGTAGGGTTGTGGTGAAAAACTGCTCTCACAGGTTTTTTTTCTGAATAAGTGGATCCTGAGGTGCATGAAAATGCAAAAGAAGTTTAATAGTTGKGGTCTGTTTGGTAAACTCAGATAAAAGATGGAAACTTTCATCTCCTGTTGGGGTTGTGGCTTTTTGACCCCCCGATGACATCATCATGTGCACAATTATTTAATGAAATGCCATTTAAATAGGAAATCTATTCAATACGAACCTGCTGATGCCTTGTTTATAAAATTTGGTTGGTTTATAGCAAAATTATTAGCAGTTAAGATTCCTGTATATACCTAACTTTGATGGTCACAGTGARAAAGGGGTGTGGTCAAAAAGCGGTCCCTGGGGGTGCAGTGAGACCCCACTTTTTTTCTGTTAACATGCTTTTTTTGAAAGGGTGGGCCCTAGGGTACATGAAAATACCAGAGAAGTTCAGTAGTGGGGTGTGCATGCCCCACCCTAACCCCTGGACTGCACACGTGTGTGTGTGTGTGTTCTCCAGGTCCTGTCCGGTCTGCGCTCAGTCAGTCTGGATCAGAACTACAGAGAGGTGGAGAGCCTGGCAGAGAAACTGGAGGATTTAAAGCAGAGGTTTGGACTGAGCAGCACTCAGAGACTCGTTCACTCTGCACAGCTAGAGATGGAGCAGGTATGATGTGGAGCCTTCAGAAAAAAAAACTCCATGAAACAACTCAAAATAAGGATACATAACATTTGYTGTGTGTGTGTTGCAGCTGCTGGATAGTGCTGTCTATACTTTGGAGCAGTTCCTCCAATCATCAACCAAACTGCAGCCTTCTCAAGTGGCTGTCAAGATGGAAAAAGCTAAAGAAAGAGTACTCAAGGTAAAAAAAATAATAATAAAATCTAATATAAATAAGAAAATGGCATCTTCTATTATTTTTCAATGTGAATATTGAGTGCTGAATGAATGCTAAAATGTACTGAAGAACCTGAAACTAAAAGCTTAAAGCTGAGAGTAGCAAAAGGCAGTACCTTGGTTTACTCGTTTCTTAACTTGGGTGTCCTGAAAGGCGCTTTATAAATAAAATGTATTATTA
>NW_013952608.1:654192-657583 GCF_001266775.1 Austrofundulus limnaeus
ACTTCTTAAAACAAGAAAAAAAAATCCAGGCTAACAAAATTAATAACAACACATCTTGCTCTTTATATCAGTCCCAAAACAAGATCAAAACAGCTTTTGGCTGGATGTAAGACATGGACAGTTTTTGCAGTGTGATCTTTAACTYGGGTATCGGTTGAACTTTGATTTTAAAATTCTGTTGTGCTGTTTTTTGTTTGTTGTTTTTGGCCTTATTATGTGATTGCTGATATTCAGTATTACTGTATATTATTTTCTAGGACCCATTGTTTTTGCACTCCAAATACTTCTGCCTACTTTGTGCAATTTTACCTTCACATGCCTTTTTGCTATCCTGATCAATTAGATGCTATTTTCATCTTGTTAGCTAGCCTTTTGCTACTTTTGTCATCTACCTAGCCTTTTGCTACTTATAGCATCCAGCACACCTTTTCTACATTTAGTTTCTAACTGGCTTTTTGGTCCTTTTTATCTTTTAGCTCATCTAGCTAAAAAGTTGGCTTTTAGATAGCATTTTACTACCTTTTTTAAAGCCTTTTTTCATTTAACTTTTAGCATTTTTTACATTTTAGATAACCTTTTGCTACTTTGATCTTTGTTAGCTTTTTGCTACATTTAGCTTTAAGCCATATTTTTGCTACTTTAACTTCTAATGGGACTTCTGCTACCTTTTGTCTTTTATGTAACTTTTTGGTTAGCTTTTGTTTTACAGCTAGCTTTTACTGCATTTATATTTTAGCTGGTGTTTTTCTACTTTTATATTTCATCTAACAACTCATTTTCTTCAGCAGTCATTCAACATTCACACTATTGTCACAGAAAAAATAACAACAATTTTTCCAGTTCATGACGTGTAGTATTTCATCCCACTGCGTATAATCATAAGGATGTGAACTTGAAACTTAGGAAGTTTATAAAATAAACAAACCAACAAAAATGACTAAACTACCATTTAATAATGAATTCTTTGGGTTAATAGACTTTCATTATTTTAAATTTGAMAGAAAATGTTGGAATAGTTGTGATATTTTTACTCCCACGTTTATTACTCCTACATTTTATTACTTTCAACTAATTTAGGAATAATTTTAAGACTAAAGTTATTTAATTTAATTTATTTAAGACTAAAACTAAAAGACTGTGGTTTCAGTCTATTCTAACAGTGTTTTCCTCTTGCAGTGGTCCAGGATGCTGCCAGTAAAAAGAGCAACAATCTCCTGCTGGACACGTCAGATCTGGCCATCAGTCAGTACAGCCTGCTGACTCACACGCCTCCTCTGTCAGCCCCCGACAGCCCAGCTGCTCAGCCTCGACCCTCCTCTTCCTCAWGGGTGCCCAGTGATGAGCAAGATACTGCTCCTGTGGTCGACGAGGAAAGCCAAACACCTGATGGTTCACCTCAGAATGACGCAAAACCTCAAGATGAAGCCAAGTCTGAACCTTCTCAGACCTCTGAGCCGAGCTCAGTTCTTCTGTCTCCTGTGATTATTGTGACTCAGCAGTTTGAAAATACAGAAACCAGTGAAGAAGAGAAAGTTGGAGGTGATGATCAACCAGCAGCAGCAGCTGACCCAGAGGCAGCTGCAACTCAGGAGGTTAATGTGACTGACTCACAGCCTGACCCTGGATCCACGACACAGGACTCTCTTGACCCTGGATCCATGACCCAGGACTCTCCTGCTCCAGGATCCACAACCATAGATGCTCCTGATCCAGAATCCACAACCATAGATGCTCCTGATCCAGGATCCACAACCGTAGATGCTCCTGATCCAGAATCCACAACCGTAGATGCTCCTAATCCAGAATCCCCAACCGTAGATGCTCCTGATCCAGAATCCCCAACCGTAGATGCTCCTGATCCAGAATCCCCAACCGTAGATGCTCCTGATCCAGAATCCACAACCGTAGATGCTCCTGATCCAGAATCCACAACCGTAGATGCTCCTGATCAAAGGTCTAAAATCCCAGACTCTCCTGACCCAGAATCTACTACCCCAGGCACTCCTGATCCAGGTCCTATGGTTTCAGTCCAGTTCAACGTTGAAGCTAAATGTTCTGAAAGTGCTGATTCTACATCTGAAAACTCAACCAAACCTGACTCCTCAACCTCAGATCCAGAGTCTGAGAATCCTCCTCCTCCTCCACCAGGCTCACCTGGGTCAGACTGTCCAGTCAAAATCAGTCTTGGGTCACTAAGTGAAGCAATTGCCCCATGCTCCATGGAGYCCGCTGGGGTTCAGGTCCAGCAGAACACAGACAGAGCCGTCTACCTGTCGGGACAAATCAAGGAAAACTGGGAGAGAGCAAAGGAGGGAAAACAGGAAGAATCAGCAGAGAAAGAGGAAACCACAGAGAGCAGAGAGGAAGATGGAGGGCCAGCAGAGAGCTGCACATCATGTGCAACACCAGGAGAGAGCGCCGTCATCTCAACCACAGAACCAAGAGGGAGCGAGGACAGGCTGGGTGACGAGATGGGAGCTGAGAAGCAGAAAGACGACGAGGTGGAGGCAGCAGACGGTCAAGATCACACAGAGGATCCTGGGAACAAAGAGGTTCTTCAAAGCCCTGAGCCAGCTGAGTCAGAGCTAGAGTCTGCTGAGGAGATCCCTCTGGACAGTGTGGCGATCATCAGAGAACTTGTGACTGAGATCCATGAAGTGGAGACGATAATCACCCCCTGTTCCACCAGCAGCCCACCCTGACTTTACAGATGGATCCACTAAACCCATCAGTGTTACAAAAACATCCCAGCAGATTATTACAGAGCAAGGAGGAAAAGACCAGTTTAATATTTCAGTAACAAAAATAATATTCTGTAATACTTTTCAATTTTTCATAATTTCAATTGTTTTCACTTTTTCTAAATAAACTGATTAAATTGCTAGATAAAAATGTTAAATTTGTTTAGTTTCTGATGAAAACACAACGCAGATTTATCGCCATTTGGCACAGGTGCTGCACCGAGAAAAATTTTGGAAAAGTTTGACAAATAAAATGTTTTCATTGAGCATTTGAATGACCTGGTTTTCTATCAAATCTTGAAGATTCCACATTTTAAATGTTAACTGGATAATAAACTTGAGCTGATGGTGAAAACTGCCCAGCAGAATTAGTCAAACGACTCTGAACATTCTCAAAGAACTTCCTGAACTAAGATCCGAGTGCCACCGGGTGTCCTAAGTTCCAGGATAAAACTGAACAAATTTTAAAAATCAAATTATTTCAGCCAGTAAGAATCCAAAAATATTATGGGAAACTATTAGGTCAGTGACAGGTGAAAGTAACAATAAAACATTTAATAACAATTCACAAATCTCAGTAAATGGACTTCTTGTTTCTGATCATGAAAAAATTGCTAACTTATTAAATGAATATTTTATTTCTTCAGTAA
>NW_013952608.1:658583-659980 GCF_001266775.1 Austrofundulus limnaeus
TGTTTATTCTGTTCATATATCTAAAATAAATTACTTTATTTTGAGAAATCTGACCAGGTCACAAGTTTTCATTTTTCACTTCATGATCAGAGGTATTTCATTATTATCTGATTTCATTTTTGCAAGATCTTGAGGGATTACCTTTGTGAAGGTTAGGCTGGTCCTAATTTCATAGAGTAATTCGCTACAGCTAACTAAAACCTTGACTCCGCCCATAACAGAGGTTTTAAAGGTTAGCACACACCAGTAAAGAAGAAGAAGAAGAAGAAGACCGCAGACAGACGAGAGCACAGAAAAAAACCAGAAGCAGCAGACTCCCCTCTTGCCAGGCCTTCCCCGTGCTGATCAGTATGGGAAGGAGGAGGGGGGGGGGGTCATTCAACCCCTTCTGCCATTTGACTCATAATAGCTCGATCATCTAACTTCGACTCAGCCCTTGAATTTGATTTTTAAAGGAGTCATAATAAGCTAATGGTAATTCAACGTCGTTTATTCCGTTTTTCTACAAGGTGAAGATCAAATTGAATCTTAAAGCCACCTGTGAAGGACCAGATTCCGAGTCACCAGAGCCTTTCTGACCACAGGACCAGTCGAGTCTACTAGGCAAAAACGGCCTGACATCTAGTTTGCATGAAGAGCCTGTCTGGAGGACCAAACTCCAGAGATGGTCTTCCACAGCTGACTTCAACCTCCTGGTACCCACACGGCAGAACACAAAGGAAAAAGGTGAACACTTGTCTTGGTGAAACATAGGTGCTCAGACGTAGATTTGATTTTTATCTTTGTAGGAGAGTTGGTAAACTAAACGTTTTTATCGATCTTAATTTAACTAGGAACCCTTAGTTAAACCACAGAAACAGCTTATCCAACCACACATCCCTCTAAACACTTCTCAGTGTTTATTTTTGTTATATGTTGTTCGTTTTGTTTGTCTGTTTGTCCATTCATTTGTGATAACAAACTCCCTCAGTTTACCTGGTTCAAATATGTCATCATTCATCCATTGTTTGCCATAGTTGTAAATACATTTAATCTGTAAATAAATGGCCCGTGGAGAACATGCCAATTTAAGCTAATCTCAATTTTTCTTTGTGTCTTGATGAGATATTCTGATTTTGATAAGACAAGAACTCAGATCAATGTGGGTAAATTTATTCTGAGACTGATTACAATAAATTACAGTTTTTCATTTCTTTCCTGGGTCAGTATCTGATCGAATTAAGGATGTGGTGCTCCGAGAAATTCACATGAACACATGAACACATGAACACATGAACACATGAACACATGAACACATGAACACATGAACACATGAACACATGATCACATGATCACATGAACACATGAACACATGAACACATGATCACATGAACACATGAACACATGAACACATGAAC
>NW_013952608.1:660883-669342 GCF_001266775.1 Austrofundulus limnaeus
TGGTTTTTAAAAGAAAAAAATCCTTTCTTAAAAGACTTATTTTATTTTCTTCAAAAAACAGAATATTAATGTTCTTCATGTTTTTGATTTATATTCTATTTTTAACTAAAAGTTATTATTTTATAAATCAAAGTTGTTTATTGAGTTAATCTTTGCATTTATTTTCAGGAAAAAAAACACACCATGAGAAAATGGTTGAAACGTCTCTTACATGTTTTACACAAATGCTTGTTTAATCAACTATTGTCCTTACAGTAAAGTGATTAAGTGTTTTTTTTTCTTTTTATTATTCCATTTAATCAAAGTTGATTGATGATTTATAACTTCATTGAATTATATTTTGAAGTATAATTACTGACTTGTTCATGTTTAATCATAGAAAAATATTTCTTAGATTCAGTTCAGTTGAAACGATTCTTGTAAAGCATTCATTGAGCTTTGGTCTATTTGTAGCTGTGTCAAAGTTACAAAACTTATGGTCTCTAAAGCAGGTGCAAGAGTGTTTCTATGGCAACCAAGTCCCAGTCTCAACAATCTTTCCCTTCTGTTTACCAGAGCCAAGGTCGTGCTCCGTAGTGTCTCTTCTCTTTAGAAAGTAACACATAAACCTGGCTCAGTTGTAGTTGGTCTGAAGAAGTCTGAAGTCTGAGTTTGAATGAGTAGCGAAACACCAGCTTTCGTCTCTGCGGGACTTCCAAATGGGTAGTCCAAATAACAGAATTCTTTTTCTCAAGAGCTAATGACAAAAAGTCTTCTGTCTAGTTGTTAAGGCAACATCAGCCTTAACTTCATTTTTTGAGCTTTTTCCTGAAAAGGGCCGGACTGCCGAGCAGATGCTTGTCTCTTGACTAAACGGCAGATTCTCTACGATGCTGAAACAAAACCCTGGGAAGTCATGCTGACCTGGCTCATTTATCTGCCTCTGTGACGATGAATTCATCTACAGGTAAAGGAAAGTTTTGTCAGCTAGAGGGTCCAGCCGAGTGGGAGACAGAAGCTGATCTGGGTTGTTCTGGTAAGCTTGATAAGATAAAAAGTTAAAACTAAAGTTTTACTAATTCTCTTCTTCCTCATTTTCTTAATCTAAAACTGCCATAAGTTAAAGTGCCTGTAAACCTGTTTTATAACATCCAAAACTTGTTTATTGTTTGTTCAATCCTGAGTGTCACAGTCTGTTGTTGTCTTGGATGCAAAACAATTAATGGAATGTTTAACTCAGAAAGTTTTGATTATTAAGCTTTAATTTGTATATAGTTAAGTTCATTTGTCTGTCAATAAATAACTTTATTTCAGAAAATTGAACAAGACTGGAACTACAAATTATTGTGTCGTTTCTCACTTCTATCCTGAGGAGTATTGTCTTTCATAAAGAACTCGTGTTTCCTTAGTAATTGAGAAGGTGTGTAGATCCTGGTGGACAGGTTTTCTACAACTGACGGTGAGCTCATCTAAAAGGTAGAGGCAGATTATTTTGATTAAGTGTACCAGGGTCCAGCTGAATTGAGTGGGAGATGCATGTGCCCATTCCGGGCTCCTCACATATTGATAAGTTCAAAGTTAAGGCCTTCATTTCCCTTTTCTTACCTTCAACTTATGCCCTGTCAAAACTTAAGAAAGTGCCGCGAACAATGGTTTATTTAAGACCTTAAGCCTGAAGTTTGTTTTTCCTGATACAGCGGGTAAAATAAGTATTGAACACGTCACCATTTTTCTCAGTAAATATATTACTAGAGGTGCTAAWGACATGAAATTTTCACCAGATGTCGGTAACAACCYAAGTGATCCATACATACAAAGAAATCAAACCATAAATGTCCAGAAATGAAGTTATTTGTAATAATGTGGAATGGCACWGGGAAAAAGTATTGAACACATGAAGAAAGGGAGGTGTCAAAAGGCATGGAAAGCCAAGACACCAGCTGAACTCTCTCAGTAATTAGAAAGCAAGCCTGCCCCTTGCCAGTGCAAGTTAATGTCAGTTGGCATAGGCGTAGCCAGGATTTTGTGTGGGGGGTTCTTTTTTTAGAAAAAGTGGACCTTTTTCAGGTATATGGAGGTTGCTTAGATTAACACACCGGTTCTGTTGTAAGCGCAACTTCAAACTTATGTAAACAAGCTAATTATCTAGCATTAAGCTTACATTCTTATGTTGTCTTGCACACCTGCCTTTGGCATAATTGCTGCATAGCATCACACACATGTATCTTCTTGCTCTATTTCCTTTAGCAGCTCTATTTTAACTTGTTTTTGATGGGGAAAACCATAAGCTATTGTAAGAGCTAGTGATGAACAAATGGAGCTTTTATGCAGCACTGAATCAGTTGGGCCAAATGTTTCAAAAATAGGTTCATTTCGTTTGCTGAAACTTCAATTACACTGACCTCTTGTGGCAATTTTCAACACTGCTGTCAAATTAGGCTTTGTGCTTTTGGTTGTACACACCCAACAACTTTAATCACTAGTGTTAAAAAAACTACTTCACTGTGGTTAAAAAAAGCTTTTTTATTCAGCAACTTGCTATGATAACTGATTTGAAAATGTATTTTTGCTGGTTACACCTCCTGTTTTCTAATAAAGATTGAAACATTCGGGGTTTGAAGCATGTTTTGAAGCTTTTGTTTCATACTACCATCACAAGTATGAGCTCCTTTCTTCCTTGGTGGATGTCACAAAAAATGACATCATGTGAGCCTTGAGGGTCATTGTGAAGACAACCCTACCCACATGGAAAAAAACAACATGGCTGTTCAGAGCCAGGAAAGACCTTGGATGTGCAACACTGTTATAGTTTAGTATCAAAATGTTAATACATCAAACAACACAGAAATTAGTCTGACATCCTAAAACATTTACCCACTATAATACATATTCCATTCATTTAAATCTACAGCTACACATTTTTTTTAAAAAATTGTTGACACTACTCTATAGATTAACATAAAATCATCTTAAACAGATGTAGTTTTGCAAAACCTTTATTTACAATGCAAAGTCCATGATCTCAATCTGGATAAAGAAGACAGTCCAACTCCATCCTTCTTGCATGTTTCTTTGCAAACACATCAATAATGCTGTCAAGGTCATTGTGCTTGCTGTAATGAATATGAAGCAGTGCCAGTGAAGAGAGACGCTCCTAACCCATCGATACCCGCATGTAGTTGTTGAGGCGACGAAGGGCACTGCGCTCACACTCACAGGATGTGACAGGGAGTGTACAGGCCAGCCGGTGCAGGACGTGTAGGTTGGGGTACATGTCTCGGTCACACTCTTTCAGGGAACTTGCTGGGGTGTTTGGCCTCTGTGATTCAGGCACTCTGTCATAACTAACAGAACAGTTATTAAAACAGAATTTTTTTATATGTCAATATTATTGTGACATTCAATTTCTAAACCAGCTTCTTGAATGCTTAACTTCAAAACAACTTACTTCAACTTCCACCTTGTAACCTCCTGGTCAACAAGTTCTGGAGAAGGTAGGTCTTCTGCATACATGCTGACAATATCTGTGGTGTCCAGATGGCAAGTGCAGATAATAGCTGATACTAGTCCCAACAAGGAGCTAGCTGTGGCTGACAAAGCTGAGAATAAAAAAATAACTTTGTAAAAAATATAATATTTAAATGTCAGAAAATGTTTATTTCATTTCTATTTAAATTGTATGTATGCAAAGTAGTTAGAAGTTTTGTAAAATCGTCATGTTAAAAGTAAAATACAAGAGAATTGAGCTTCCAGGTTTGTCAAGATGTGTTCCAGAAAAGGAATGGCTAGATTCAGCCTGTAGTGACTGAACACATCCTCAGACGGAATGTTGCTCTGGTGCTGCTGATGCTTTGAGATGCGGGGCTTGCTTGGTGTCACCCCTACTTTGTCAGCCATGCGCACAGCTTGGTCATAGATCAACTGGAATGACTCCATGACATGTTCCCTCAGAGAGCTATACACACATTGGATCTCAGACACCTGTGACAAAAATACATTAAATTGCACAAAGGGTTTATTTTACTTTCATGCTAATGTTTTTCTCTGTTTAATAGTAAATATAGTATAATACAACGTTGTGTAAAATGCTCAAGAGTTTTACCATTTTATGTGCATGTATGATGTCCAGTGTAGATGACTGCAACTTCAGAGTGATGCCAGCAAGGTGAGACAAATATTAGTACACGGTGAGGAATGAGATGATGAAGTCAAATGTTGTCATGGTTGCCAATATTTGTTGAGCATCACTGCGGGTTGCTGGGTCCCAGTTGATGTACATCGGATAATCCTCCAGGTGCATCTGATGGCCAATCACCTCCAAGGTTTCTACTATGTAGAGATATCCTTGATAGAAATGCTGGTAAGCTGACTGCCGTTCAGCCCATCTGGTGCAACAGAAGTCAAGGAGAACTTTTTTTCTGCCATTGTCAGGAACACGCTTCTTCACAACTTCATCCAAAAGGCCTGATCCCTTTGGACTATGTAGGAAGAATGAACAGCAATATTTCAGCCTGTCTATCACACTTCTGATCTCTGGAATGCCACAGGAACGCCCGATCACTAAGTTGAGACAATGGCTGCTGCAGTGCATGTAGGTTGCAAGTGGTGACACTTTCTTGATCTCTGCTTGAACACCAACATTTTGTGATGACATGTTTGCAGCACCATCATAACCCTGGCCACGTATGTTACTGGGATCTAGGCCAATTTTCTCAATAGTCTGTAAAATTATCTTGGCTAGATAAACACCTGTAATGTGAGAAAGTGGCACAAACTTTAGAAATTCCTCTCTAATGTTGTCATCTCTGTCCACAAAACGCATACAAAATGCCAGGTGTTCAACATTGTGTGATGTTACTTCATCAGCCAGGATTGAGTAGAACTTAGCCTCCTTTACTTCTGTGATGATGTCATGAAGAATGAAGTCATTTCCCATTATGTACAAGATGTCATTCTGTGTTTGTGGGGACATGTATGTTGCATTCTTCATCACAGGTGATGGCAGATGATTCTTCACAGTTTCGTTATGGTTGGCAACTAATTGTGGTGGACTCAGAAAATTTCCAGGATTTTTCTCTCCATCAAGTGTGTCCACATGACCTCAATGTGCAATGCACTGTCTGCCACARTACAAAACAGTCTCARCCACTGCTTTTACCACTTCTCTGTTTCWCCTCACATTAGCAGCCTTCTGCTTATCYATTAGTGTCCTRACATTTGCTRCTGGTTTCTCCATTGAAGACACAAAGTCATCCAGTATCTGAAATGCCTCTTGATGGTACTTTGAATTCTGATGTTCACGGCACTTTTCTGCCTTTTTCTGCCAAGTTGTGAATGGGCGGGTGACAAACAGTCCTTTACCTGTACGATTCAAGCAGAACAGAGAACAGCACAGGCAGAATGCACCATCCAAATTTTGGCTATACACCATCCACTTGTACTCTTGAAGCCAAGCTAGTTGAAAGGACCTGTTACAGCCACCTGTATAGGATCTTGGGAAAATGTAGCTTGACCCTGGTTTAAAGTGGTCCTTTAACATCATGTACTTGTCCCAGGGTGACACGTTGTTAATAGCCTCATCTATTTCAGTGTGGCTCATGGTGGCTTGGATGACCTTTCCAATGTCGTATGAAGATGCATCTAGACCTGTCAAAAGAGGTCTGCTTAGAAAAGCACTCAGAACAAGCAATTTAATATTTTATAAATAAATATCAGTCTTTGTGTCCTTGGGCAAGACACTTCACCCACCTTGCCTACTGATGGTGGTCAGAGGGTCCGGTGGCGCCGATGTATGGCAGCCCCACCTCTGTCAGTGTGCCCCAGGGCAGCTGTGGCTACAGTGTAGTTTGCCGTCATCAGTGTGTGAATGTGAGTGTGAATGGGTGAATGTCTGTTAGTGTAAAGCGCGTTGGGGTCTGGAGGGACTTGAAAAGCGCTCTAAAAGTTCAGTACCATTTACCAAATATATATTATAATAAATGTTCAAATGCTCCAGTTTTGAAAGTATACTGACCTGTGTCAACAGATTGCTTTTTCAGCCGATCATCACAATTGCTTTCATCAGTTTGGAGGCAGCTATTGTCATCAACATTAGAAGTACTGGTGCACACAGTGTCAGAACTTGCACTGTCTTCATCATCTTCTGCTCAAAGATAAATCAAGAACATATATGACATGTACTTAGGAAATGTCTGAATTTCTATCAAGCTTCAGTATCTATGGAATTTAAATGTCAAATGCTTTGATAAATAACTAACTAAAATTTTCTAAGAAAATGCTTTGAAAACAAAGTATTTGATCTTTAAATAATTCTGTTCTTTAAAAATCAAGTTTACAAGCAGCACAGTTTTGAAATTTACCTTGTATTCTCTGTTTCTTTGAAACAAAATTGTACAAGGAAACACAGCTTTTGGCAGCTCTTTTCCTCGCTCTGTCCTTCTGCTCACGTCTACCCATTCTAGCATGAATGGTGTATCATCCAGCGCAGAAACCTGAAATACACATTTAAAATAAAATTTACTTTAACATGTATTGTTAATTTATACTTGCATTTAAAGTTAAGGGGGGGGGGTTATATTTTCAGGCACATGGTTAAATTATATACCACAATCAAGTAACTATGTAACTAACTAACTGTTACCTTCATTTGTTATGAAAATACTGTATTTATGAMAGATGGATCAGATTTTGCATCGTCTAGAACTGGTTTAAAGTGTCTGGATGTTGTAGCTTTGAAACTGGACCAGTTGTGGTGTATCCTGGTAAAAACCAGACCCTTGTCCTTCACTTTGCTTACGAGGGTATAAGAATCACTTCACTCCCATAGACAAGCGATTCTTGCTGGAGGCATGGCCTCTGCTGAAGTGTGTGTGTGTGTGTGTTGCTGGAAGGGGGTTAAGCTAAGAAGCTAACTGGAAATAGCGTGCACTGTAAACAACCCTACTGAGAGGAGAAAAGTACCGAGCCGAATGAGACGACTGTAAATGAAAGCTGCTGCTTTGTCAGACTAATTTATTTTATTTTGGAAGCTTTATCTACAGACTGGCTTGTTCTACTTCCTCCACGGTCATTGCTAAACTAAGTAGCAGACACTGCGCGCAGAAAATCGACGTCATTCAAAACTCTGTCTTCTGTTTGGCCCAGGTAAAACAAACTACAAGCAGAGACTGCACAGAAAATAGACGTTTTTCTGTGTAGAATTAATGTAAAAATAATAAAATTAAAATAAAATAATAAAAATAAAATGTGGAATAAACTAGTCCAAGTTTAAGGAGTTTAAAAACATTGGTTTTTAAACTAGAGCATATTAAAAATGCTGGCGGTAAAGCAAAAATAGGTGTGAATGCCCTTTAGCTATTTTGAAAAATAACTTTAGCTTCACTGTAATATAAAGCTCAAAAAAGTCGATTTTATATAACAACCCCTATAAATTGCAAACACAATATCAATAAATGAAGAAAAAATTGTGCAGGCCAAACACAACTGAAGCTCGTTAACCATTTGAAGTTGGGAAAACATGATATTTACATCTTTTATAAGAAGAAATAATATATAAACCTTCTATTAAATAAAAAACACCTTAAAGTATGAAAGCAAGACCTCACCTATTAATTCAAACATATAAAATGAACAGCATTCTAAGGAAAATGCCTGAGGCCTTTTCCTTCCCAAAAGCCTGTAGCCTTTGTAAAACTTGGTTGCTCTTTGTTAGGCTAACTGTGAAGCCACAAACTGTCCTACTGCCATGAACCTTAGCTTTATGGAAACTAGAACAAATAGGGAAGACACTGGTACCAATTTGAGATAAATTACTGCTCCCACCTAGGCAGAAAATGACAAAAAAACAGGAAAAAAAAAGATCGCGAAAATTGCTGTTACTACCTAGCTTAGCTTTAGCGTGTTTTTAGCATTATCTTATATACTGTATTAAACATGGCCCACTCACTTATTTCCTTTACATAAAACCATACCACTAAAAAATACACACCATCTGGCTGGGACAGCTGATGTGTTTGTTTTCTAAGCCAAGTGAACGGACTGTAGGTCTAACTCTGAATGTTGCGTTTTGGCGGAAAGGCGGACTTTTTAGGCAAAGTAGGCGGTTCATCCGAAACCCTCGAACCCCCCCGGCTATGTGTATGGTTGGTTCAGACCCAGATGATGGCCAGATATGACACTGTTGAGGATTCTAGCAGTGCGTTTAGGGACAAGTGGTCAGAATAAGGGTCACGTAAACATCTGGTAGAACATTCTGGAAAAGTTGACATCATCAGTAGTCCACAAAAACATTTAATAAGTGTGTATTGGGTGGTCTTAGGTTTCCAGCCCATTCTGGGAAAAGCCCACCCTTTCCTGGCTTTGTATTATCACAAACAACTTTGGGATAAAAAGTTTGGGTTTCTTTTTTTTTTTTTTCTTTTTTTTCTTGATGGCCTCCCTTCTCCCCCTTTAGCCATCCTTTCCACACCATTATTATATAT
>NW_013952608.1:671137-673055 GCF_001266775.1 Austrofundulus limnaeus
GACCTGACCTTGTCTTGTGAGCGTAAGATGCTGGACGTGCAGGGCTGCAGAGTCTGTTTGGCCCCTCTCCAATTGGAGGATGGGCATGATCTGTGTCCTTCTTGTTTGGGCCTAGATCACCTAAAGGAGGCCTTGACTGATGCGGCCTGCTCTAATTGTTCTGTTCTGCCCTTGTCCCTGCGTACCACTCATTTGGCTGACCTTCAAGGTGCCAGCCGGTCTGTGAAGCGTATGGCTCCTGAGGCTATGCAGCCTCCACGTAAGAGGACCAAGAAGAGCTCCAGGGATTCAGAAGGCCTACCTGGGCAGGTGGCCCATCTTACTTCCGAGTTGGAGCAGATGAAAGCACTGCTCGAGTCCCTTAGAGACAGCGGTGGC
Organism: Austrofundulus limnaeus; assembly: GCF_001266775.1. Taxonomy (NCBI): domain Eukaryota; kingdom Metazoa; phylum Chordata; class Actinopteri; order Cyprinodontiformes; family Rivulidae; genus Austrofundulus; species Austrofundulus limnaeus. Next base: position 671,516 of record NW_013952608.1, read on the forward strand.
TCTGGTCTGACTAGAGACCCGGACCCAGGGCGGAGCATGGGTTCAGAGCTCTCCGTCTTAGATGATGATGCTGTATCCCTAGCAGCGTCTGGTACTGATTTTCAAGATCCGTTTAAATCTGGCTCGCACGTGTCAACAGCCAGTTCACGTCTCTCTTCCTGCTCTCAGTCGGAAGAGGATGATTCGATAGTGGGCACTTTGAGAACTGCGCTTGCTCGGCTGCAGCTGGATGCTCCACAGAGCCAGCCTGATGCTTCCAGTGCTTTCTTCCGGCGTCCTACTACTAAGTCGTCCTTCTACTAAATCGTCCTTTATGGTTCCCCCATCTGCTGACTATGTGAAGGAGGTTCATGCCTGTTGGGCAGATACTAAGGCCTTTTCATGACCAACCTCTGATGGCAGGGCTCTGGCGGCCATGCAGGATGCGCCCAAGTTTGGCTTGGGTCATATGCCTTCCATCGAACCTGCCATAGCATCCCTCATTGTGGCTCCAGATGAGGTTCTGAGAGCTAATGCGAGGTGTCCTCGTCCTCAGTGTCGTGTGACTGATGATCTGCTCTGTAGAGCTCATGACTCGGGGGCTCGAATGGGGTGACTTGGTAATTCATTGTCGCATTTATTACTGGGTCTCTCAGCCTCTCTGGAGGGCTTGGCAATTGATGCACCTACTCAAGGTTTAATGGATGCATCTCTTCATGCCTTTGCTCTTTTGTCCAGGGAAATTGGCCTTGTCCTGTCTACCCTTGTCCGGGCACGACACCAGGTCTGGCTGGCACAGTCTCCGCTTACTGAGGCTTGTAGAAGGACCCTGATGAGTCTTCCAGTGGTCCCGGGAGAGCTTGGAGCGGTCGGCCCAGGCTTCTCATACCAGGCAGCAGCTGGCTGGCCTTCACTGCAGGCGACTGTAGCGCCCTGCTGAGAGTGCCTCCGCATCTTTTTCATGCACTTATCCAGCCTCGTCTACACCCTCCGTGGGGCAGCCATGGCCTGCTGCAGGGCCTCCTCCTGGCCAGTGGGACGTTTCCAGCGGTCAGGCTCGCATGGCTTCTCAACCCCGGCAGTCCACTCGGCAACCCTCCCGCCCTCTTAGGGGCAGGGGGTTCGGAAATGATACAGAGCTGGCGGTGGGACACTTTACCCTGGACCAGCTCAGTTGCTGGACCGCTCTCATTCCCGATCCATGGGTKGTGTCTACACTGACTCGGGGTTACACGCTACAGTTCCGCCGCCGCCCTCCTGTTACTGGTCGAGTCAGGATGACGGTGATTCACGACCAGGCAAAGGCTCAGGCTCTGAGTCACGAAATAGACGCCTTGCTGGCCAAGGGCGCTATATTGCCTGTCGACCCCCTGCTGGATCCAGGGGGCTTTTACTCAAAGTATTTTTTAGTCCCAAAAAAGACCGGCGGACTCCGCCCAATTTTGGACCTCAGGGGTCTCAATGTGTTTTTAAAGACTATTCCATTCCACATGTTGAGTGTCAGGGATGTGCTTCAGACAACCTCCCTAGGCGACTGGTTCACCTTGGTCGACTTGAAGGA
>NW_013952608.1:674765-679557 GCF_001266775.1 Austrofundulus limnaeus
GTCACAGCTGGGGGGTCAGATCCTGCATCCCAATCCCAGTCGCCTCCAGCTCTGGGTTTGGCCGCTACGAGGCCCGGCATCTCCTTCTCAGAGTATGACGGAGATGTCGGGCATACAATGACTAACGCCAGGGCCCCTTCGACACGACTGGTGTACACTCATAAGTGGAAAGTTTTTGTCAGTTGGTGTCGTGCTAGACATGTGGATCCTGTACACTGTTCTATTTCAGTTATTTTAAACTTCCTTCAAGCACTGCTTTCTCAAGGTCGGTCTCTGTCCACTCTGAAAGTTTATGTTGCTGCCATTTCTTGTTGGCATGTGGTGGTGGATGGTGAGACAATAGGCTGTAATAAGGACGTTTCTTTGTTTCTGAGGGGTGCCCGGCGCCTGCACCCTCCCTTACGCCCTGTCGTATCTGTGTGGGACCTCTCTCTCGTCCTCACTGCACTGCAATCTCCCCCGTTTGAGACCTTGGCGGAGGTGAGCCCTGAGTATTTGTCAAAAAAGACTGCCTTTCTCCTTGCTATGGCTTCGGCGAAGCGGGTGGGTGAACTACATGCGCTGTCTGTTCACGAGTCCTGTTGCCGTTGGAACCCAGCTGGCTCTGGCGTTACTCTTTGGCCTGACGTGACATTTCTTCCTAAGGTGGCCTCATCTGTGAGCCACTCTGTGCCCCTGCAGCTTGCTCGCTTTGACACACGTGGGCCTGATGAACTTCTCTGCCCTGTTCGGGCACTGGAAGCATATGTCAGACTGACAGCTTCTCTGTGGCAGTCTGATAGTTTGTTTGTTTGCTATGCAGGGCCACTAAAGGGACAGGCCCTTTCCAAACAGCGTCTGGTGCGTTGGATTGTGGAGGTGGTTGAACAAGCGTACATTCTACAGGGCCACCAACCTCCTGCTGGTGTATGGTGCCATTCCACCAGGAGCATTAGTGCGTCATGGGCCGCTATGACTGGGGTCAATCTGGAGGCTATCTGTGCAGCAGCCTCCTGGTCATCTCCGAATACTTTTGCTAGATTTTACAGGGTGAACCTGGCTGCCGTTCACCCGCTGGAGGGGATCCTGTCCCAGCGTTCGTCATCCCAGTGAGGTGGGCATGTTTTAAGATTGTTTCTTTACGGGGTACGATTCCTCAGGACTCTGTTGGTAGTCGTCATCCAGTGCTTTAAGCATCGCCTCTGGCGGTCAGTAGGGATGAAATAGAATGAGAGTTACGACTGTAACTGTGGTTCTATGAATCCCAGATGACCGCCTGAGCGTTCAGTCCCTCGGAATCATCGTGTTTCGCGAGAAGATTAAGGGACTGAGCTGGCATTGTCACGTGGCTTTATAGACTTACCGGTGTCACCGGGTGTCACACGTGACCATGATGGTATAAGATTCTCGACCTGAGTGTAAGGGAAGTGACTTATGTAAAATAGGTCCCCCTACATCTTCTCATAACAAAGTTTTGAGAGGAAATTTGACCAAGGTTTTCTCATTACTTTAATATTTGACTGTACAAAGTGAAGAGTGGCCACAATAAGGGAACGTCAGACGAGTTCAAGTTGATTCATAAAAGATTATGCAATCATTTATTTACACAAATTGAACAAATCATAAGTTACACCTGATTGTGGMTTTYCTATAACAAGCGTCAAAGTTAAATGAGATAAAAACTCGCGTCCGAGTTTCAGTTCACATTAAAACTCAGATTACTTATATATAGAACAGTAAAACGTCAGCTCTGATGTAATAACTAAACAATTCTACTGGCACTTTAACTTAGGTTTGGCAAAGAAAGGGTAAGAAAAGGGGTGAAAATTAAGGATTAGTGTTTCTGCTTTTATTTTGGAAAGTGTCTGTGGTAACCGGATTAGCACGTCCTCTCTGCGCTCAGACTTCAACATGACCCGTCACCCCGAACATGTCAGCTTTTACCTGGTGATGTCTTCTCTAGGCACCCCTGGTATGAACTGTCTCACCTCGACCATCCAGGAAGCTTGTACTCGCTGGTCCTTGGCGAGTAGGTGTTTTTCAGGTGACTTTTAGTCTGTCTCAGCCCAGGCTAGAAAGATTCCAGCTGAAAGTTCCGGTCGTCCTTCAAAATAAAAGTCCTCCCCTCGGGAGGCAAAAACACTTTTTGTGAGACTTGTGTCTCTGGTGGACAGAAGCGGCGTGCTTCTGTCCGGCCATCAGATTTCACTCTATTTGGCTGAATGGGCGAGATCCGAGGCCTGGCGTTCTCCGGAGAGAAAAAGCCGGTCTTCCCGTTTCGGCATTCAGGAAGTAGAGTCCTGTGTGTCTCTCTAAGACGTCCGTGTTAGTAAGAGTCGGAGCCTTAGATCCGCCCTCAGGCGTTTAGCATGAGTCAGAGAAAGAAAAGAGAGATAAGACTTTGCCAGAGGCGCCTGTGCAAGGTCACATTCTGTAGCTGCTTAAACAGACATTTGATAATATCTTCTGGCTTTCTTTCTGATAGACTCTAAGAGAAATCACTGTAAAACATTTATGATGATTAATTAACATTTCTGTTTAAATAATCAGTCTGAACTTGGTGTCCAGATAAATGTAAGATTTTCTTAAGAAAACTCAAAATTATACTACTGATGTTTCCAGTAAAATAAACAGTGATTTATATAAAAACACAATGAAAACATGGTGATGATTTTCTGTGATTTTATACCATTAATTAATCTTTTAGGCACGATAAAAGAATAGAAGTGATTGCATCTTCTTTGTGACATGTCATTATTATGATTAACAAATGCATAACATTCTTAGTTAAACCACAAATGAATCACGAACAGAAAAGATTGTTTCTGTCCGTTATCTGATTAAGAGAACTGAAACCCTCTTGTAGGTTGAAATGACCTGTCATGGCCTAAAATAGAGTTCAGTGTTCCTGCCTTCTCCCAGGCCTTTCGAGACCTGCTTTGAGGCAGTAACTCCTGTTTCTTCACTCGAGGTGACCCCTACATGAGCATGCGCAAGAGTGATCATTAGGTGCTTTAAGCACCGCCTCTGGCGGTCATCCGGGATTCATAGAACCGAAGTAACAGTCGTAATGGTGCGTTCACACCGAACGCGATTTCAGCGTCAGGAGCAGCAGGTTTACATACAAAGTCTATGGTGGACGCGCTTCAAGCAACGTCGGGAAGTTCTGCGGCGCCTCAAGCGCGATTAGAGCAGCGCGATTTGGACGATTTGGACGATCTGAGCGTCGAACGCTCAGATCGTCCAAATCGCTGAAGTTATGGTGCGTTCACACCGAACGCGATTTCAGCGTCAGGAGCAGCAGGTTTACATACAAAGTCTATGGTGGACGCGCTTCAAGCAACGTCGGGAAGTTCTGCGGCGCCTCAAGCGCGATTAGAGCAGCGCGATTTGGACGATTTGGACGATCTGAGCGTCGACGCTCAGATCATCCAAATCGTCCAAATCGCACTAATCGCGCTTGAGGTGCCGCAGAACTTCCCGACGTTGCTTGAAGCGCGTCCACCATAGACTTTGTATGTAAACCTGCTGCTCCTGACGCTGAAATCGCGTTCGGTGTGAACGCACCATTACTCTAGTTTTCTCTCTAATTCAGCTATCTTCTTGTGTCTGTCACTTGGTTGGATGATGGTTGGATGTGAGATGAATGATGGTTGGATGATGGTTGGATGTCCAGACTCCAGGTAAGCTCCTCCTCTCTGGTCCTCAGGTGGGCTTCAGGAAAGGGGGCGTTGACATCTTTTGCAGAAGGACCCAGTTGGAGGTTGTGCTCTCAGTCATGCTACTGGTCTTCCGGCTGTCTCTGGTGGCCTGCCTGGTTGTTCTGGGACTTGGATCCAGCTCAGGTACCCAGAGAGCTTCTGTCCTAGTTTGTCTCATCTTCTTTTGTGCCCTATTGTTTTTTTGCCTCCTCCTGGATCTCTGGTTTCAGTTTCTGTCCTTCTCTTTGTCATGTTTTCCGTTTGATCCAACCTTTAATGGTCAACCTGTCATCCATGTTGTCCTGCAGACAGTGGGCCTGGCCTTTGCCTGTCTCCGACATGCATCACAGTGACAAGTCAGATTATGGAGGCGATGGACCGCAGTGCAGACCCTTGCCAGGACTTCTACCAGTTTTCCTGCGGGGGCTGGATCAGGAAGAACCCTCTGCCTCAGGGACACSCTCGCTGGGACACCTTCGACGTTCTCTGGGAGCAGAACCAGGCACTGCTCAAACACCTGCTGGGTACGACAGGAGGGATGGACCGGACTGGACCAGACCAGACCAGACCCGTCCAGCTCTCATGGTTTTTCTTCTCCTCCTCAGAGAACAAGACATTTATCGGCAGCAGCGAGGCAGAGAGGAAGACTCAGTCCTACTACCTGTCCTGTCTCAACACRCAGAGGATCGAGGATCTGGGAGCTCAGCCGCTCGTGGACCTCATCACCAAGGTAACCGCCCACACTTCCTGTCTCCACGGTAACTGCATCCCTTCATCCCTGCCCTCCAATGCTTCAGACTACTTCCTGTAATTCAATAAAAAAACAAAAACAATCCAAGGAAGAACGACGAAGGACCAGGTCCAGCCTCTGATCCAGWACCTGCTGGTCCAACAGAAGAGATCTCAGTCTGCTAACCCRGTTTGTTKSTTCTGTCTCAGATTGGGGGCTGGAACGTGACAGGTCCATGGGGCAAAGACAACTTCATGGAGGTTCTGAAGATGGTGTCAGGTCGGTTCGGAGCTCAGCCCTTCTTCAGCGTCCAAGTCAGCTCCGACCTCAAGAACTCCAATAGTAACGTGATCCAGGTAGACCGGGTCCTGAAGGTCTGAAG
>NW_013952608.1:679830-682664 GCF_001266775.1 Austrofundulus limnaeus
TTATTGTCCCTGGATGGACAGAGACAGATTATTGTCCCTGGATGGACTGAGTCAGGTTCCCTGGATGGACTGAGACAGATTATTGTTCCTGCATGGACTAAATCAGAATATTGTCCCTGGATGGACTGAGTCAAATTATTGTCTGTGGATGGACTGGGGCAGAATATTGTCTGTAAATGGACTTGGTCAGATTGTTGTCCCTGGATGGAATGAGACAGATTTTTGTCCCTGGATGGACAGAGACAGATTATTGTCCCTGGATGGACTGAGACAGATTGTAGTCCTGGATGGACCAAGTCAGAATATTGTCCCTGTATGGACTGGGTCAGATTGTTGTCACTGGATGGACTGAGACAGATTATTACCCCTGGATGGACTGAATCTGGTTATTGTCCCTGGATGGACAGAGACAGTTTATTGTCCCTGGATGGACTGAGACAGATTATTGTCGCTGGATGGACTGAGTCAGATTATTGTCCCTGGATGGACTAAGTCAGAATCTTGTCCCTGAATGAAATAAGACAGATTACTGTCCCTGGATTGACTGAGACAGATTATTGTCCCTCGATGGACTGAGGCAGATAATTGTTCCTGGATGGACTAAGTCAGAATATTGTCCCTGGATGGACTGAGTCAGATTATTGTCCGTGGATGGACTGGGGCAGAATATTGTCTGTACATGGACTTGGTCAGATTGTTGTCCCTGGATGGAATGAGACAGATTGTTGTCCCTGGATGGACAGAGACAGATTATTGTCCCTGAATGGACTGGGTCAGATGATTGTCCCTGGATGGGCTTGGTCAGATTATTGTCCCTAGATGCACTAAGTCAGAATATTGTCCCTGAATGGACTGAGACGGATTATTATCCCTGGATGGACTGAGTCAGGTTCCCTGGATGGACTGAGACAGGTTATTGTCCCTGGTTGGACTGAGGCAGATTATTGTCCCTGGATGGACTGGGGCAGATTATTGCCTGTAGATGGACTTAGTCAGATTGTTGTCCCTGGATGGACTGGGGCAGATTATTGTCTGTAGATGGACTTGGTCAGATTGTTGTCCCTGGATGGACTGAGACAGATTGTTTTCCCTGGATGGAAAGAGACAGATTATTGTCCCTGAATGGGCTGGGTCAGGTCATTGTCCCTGGATGGGCTCGGTCAGATTATTGTCCCTAGATGGACTAAGTCAGAATATGGTCCCTGAATGGACTGAGACAGATTGTTGTCCCTGGATTGACTGAGACAGATTATTGTCCCTGAATGGGCTGGGTCAGGTCATTGTCCCTGGATGGGCTCGGTCAGATTATTGTCCCTAGATGGACTAAGTCAGAATATTGTCCCTGAATGGACTGAGACAGATTGATGTCCATGGATGGACTGAGACAGATTATTATCCCTGGATGGACTGAGTCAGGTTCCCTGGATGGACTGAGACAGATTATTGTCCCTGGATGGACTGAGTCAGGTTCCCTGGATGGACTGAGACAGATTGTTGTCCCAGGATGGACTAAGTCAGATTATTGTCCCTGGATGGACTAAGAGAGATTGTTGTCCTCGAATGAACTGAGTCAGATTATTGTCCCTGGATGGACTAAATCAGATTATTGTCCCTGGATGGACTAAGACAGATTGTTGTCCCTGAATGAACTGAGTCAGATTATATTACCTGGATGGACTAAGTTATAATATTGTCCCTGGATGGACTAAATCAGAATCATGTCCCTGGATGGACTGAGACAGATTGTTGTCCCTGGATGGACTAAATCAGATTATAGTCCCTGGATGGACAGAGACAGATTATTGTCCCTGGATGGACTGAGTCAGATTATAGTCCCTGGATGGACTAAGTCAGATTATTGTCCCTGGATGGACTAAATCAGATTATTGTCCCTGGATGGACTGAGACAAATTGTTGTTCTTGGATGGACAAGGCAGATTATTGCCCCTGGATGGACTAAGTCAGATTATTGTCCTCGGATGGACTGAGATAGATTATTGTCCCTGGATGGACTAAATCAGAATCTGGTCCCTGCATGGAATAAGACAGATTATTGTCCCTGGATGGACTGAGTCAGAATATTGTCCCTGGATGGACTGAGTCTGGTTATTGTCACTGGATGGACTGAGAAGGATTATTGTCCCTGGATGGACTGAGACAGATTATTGTCCCTGGATGGACTGAGTCAGGTTGCCTGGATGGACTGAGACCGATTATTGTCCCTGGATGAACTAAGTCAGATTATTTTCCCTGGATTGACTAAGTCAGAATATTGTCCCTGGATGGACTATATCAGATTATTGTCCCTGGATGGAAAGAGACAGATTATTGTCCCTGGATGGACTGAGTCAGATTATTGTCCCTGGATGGACTAAGTCAGATTATATTCCCTGGATGGACTAAGTCAGGTTATTGTCCCTGGATGGACTAAGTAGATTATTGTCCCTGGATGGACTAAGTTAGATTCTTGTCCCTGGATGGACTGAGACAGATTGTTGTCCCTGGATGGACTAAGTCAGATTATTTCCCGGATGGACTAAGTCAGATTATTGTCCCTGGATGGACTAAATCAGAATCTTGTCCCTGCATGGAATAAAACAGATTATTGTCCCTGGATGGACTGAGTCAGAATATTGTCCCTGGATGGATTGAGTCAGAATCTTGTCCCTGCATGGAATAAGACAGATTATTGTCCCTGGATGGACTGAGTCAAAATATTGTCCCTGGACAGAGTGAGTCAGATTACTGTCCCTGGATGGACTGAGACAGATTATTGTCCCTGGATGGACTGAGACAGATTATTGTCCCTGGATGGACTGAGACAGATTATTGTC
>NW_013952608.1:685920-687210 GCF_001266775.1 Austrofundulus limnaeus
GATTTTTCTAACAAATATTTCTTTAGAAAAAATAATGTAATCCATTTATTTTAATTTTTCAAGGTTTTGTTAAACAATTCAGATAATATTGTGTTGAAAATGAGGAATAACCAATAGATAGTTTAGTTGAAAATTTATTACTTCGTAGATTTTAACGGACCAGGCTGTATTAAAACGGACTCTTATTTTGAAATACCGAGTTGCTAATGCCGGAAGTACCGCTGACGGTTGCTGTTGGCCAGAGTTAAGTAAATAAAGAAAAGTGCTGGTGTTATGTGGAAGTTGAATACAACTGAAGTCACTCCCGGTGGACTGGTGGGCATGTGGATTTATTCACCACTCGGCAGACACAACAACGATCTATAAAGATCAATAAAAAATAAAAGAATAATCCACTGCTAGTTTAGGAAACGGCGTCCCCTATATTTCCGGTTTGCAATGGCGCCATTTCCATTTGGCTCAGGCCTCGGGTACAACCCCGCCCCTTATGTTTTGCTGCAGCAGTGTTGCCAGGTGTACGATAATTATCGTATTTGTACGATAATTTGGCCCTCTGTACGATGTACGATCAATAATCCCAAAAATCCCATAATGTACAATAATTTGACCGCTCCAATGTGTGACGTAACTGACCCGACACGCGGCTCGCTGACATGAGAGGTGGCGGGTTGTGGAACACAGCAGTGCTGATTTAGCGACTTTCTCGCTATATTTACAGACTTTTCAGACCCTCTAGATACTGTTAATCAGAAAAGTGACTAGTGAAAATCTAGTGACTGCATTTCTGGTGTTTTTGAGACTTTGAGAGACTCTGCCGTGAACACATTTCTCCATTGTGCTGCTGAGAGCTCCTCCTCCCCGGTCCCAGAGCACCGACAGCAGGCTTCTTCACGCTGCGTCTCTCCCTGCTGCAGGTAGATATCCATCCCATCCAGACATGAAATYAATACTGCTGCTGCTGACTGATCCATGATGGGATGTTAATAAAAACATTTCTATGGTTAAAATAGATCCCTTTGCCGGCCCCAATAGAAAGGAGGGTTAGAGCTGTGACAGCAAAATAAAAAATATATATTAATCTATCTTGGAGCAACAGATGAAACTTTTTATGTTCTCTTGACATAGCCTACTACTGTCTCTAAAAAGAAGGCTGGCTGCCGTTTTTAACCCTTTTAAAACTCTACTTCCTACCAAAGAATCAAACATCCAATGTCACAAAAAGGATGATTCATATATTGAGTTGAATGTAGAATCTGTCTCTAAAATAGATACGAAAGTGTTTATTTATGT
>NW_013952608.1:689267-690268 GCF_001266775.1 Austrofundulus limnaeus
TTGTGCGTACGCCAGTTTTATAAATCCGACCCCTGGTCTCTCCTCTGCAGGCTCTGGTCTCTCCTCTGCAGGCTCTGGTCTCTCCTCTGCAGGCTCTGGTCTCTCCTCTGTCCGTCTCTGTCCTTCTCCACCAGGGGCACGCAGGTGCACCCCACGGCCACGGACACGTAGATCTCAGAGTAGGAGTGTCGTCCTCCGGCACAGGATCCGGTCCTCTTCAGGACCACGGAGGGAGCGTAGACCGGAGTGCTGCGGTGTTGCTGGCTCTCCTCCCCGGACGGGCCGAGCAGGCAGCCCTGACACAGGCAGTAGGCCTCCGGGATGGAGCGGGGGTATCTGCTCGGGTCGTACGAGATCCTGCAGAGGGAGTTTGTGCACAGGTGAGGAGAAGGCAGAGCATCAGAACACTGAAACCAACAGGATGTCAGGGATTTATTTTAGGCTACCTTAATAATGATTTACTTTAAAATAATGCAAGATGAGAATCACCTTCTGATGTTACTGAGATCTACTGAGTGAAGTTTGTCCTCTTCCATTTCAATTCATACTGGTAGAAATATTCAGATAATCCCTGAGACCCTGCATCCTCGTAAGATTGACAGATCAGTCAACTCACAACTGGTGTCTTTATTTAGGGAGACAATCCTAATTAGCATTTATTTGTTTTTAAATTATTATTAAAATTATTTTTATTTGCTGACAAAGGAAAAAGGGCTATCATGTTTCAGCCTGTGTCAGAGGGTGCATGTGTTGTCAACATGACCCACTGGATTAATGTGAATGAAACTCATCTATTAGATGCTCATCAAATGCACTTTTTTTTACTGCAACAACAAATAATAAAGAAAGTATAAGAAAATAAAGTATTAGTTAAGGTTTCATTAAAATTTACATATATATATATATCAGGGTTCATGCCGGGTCTTAAAAAGTCTAAAATTTGAAAATCAATATTTTAGGCCTAAAAAAATCTCTAAAAAACGCCCAGATTTTCATCCAAG
>NW_013952608.1:691295-692481 GCF_001266775.1 Austrofundulus limnaeus
ATTAAAAACTAATTAATAACTCAAGTAATTTATTTTAACAAAATGCAATAGAAATGCATCTTAAATTTAAGATTAATCATGATTAATTCAGCCCTAATATACATATTGTACAAGTCTGCAGAGGTTTTAAACAATAAGCTGATCAGAACCGTTTCTGGGTCAGTCTAAGAACTGATGAATGGATGAAACTGAGGACAGGTCACAGGTGAGCTGCTCCTACCTGTAGGCCCAGGGGGAGATGCTGAGCAGGTTGACCGGGAGGCGGCTCTTGACGTCGGTCCGGGTCCGGGTTCCGGTCGGACAGCTCAGGTTCTGTTGGACCCGGGGCTCCAGCTGCAGGGCGTGGTGAAACGCGCTCATCACACCCACAGACAGCCGTCCGAACATCTGCTCCAAAATCTCCTCCGGCAGGTCCGAACAGGTCCTGGTGGCCTTCTTGCGGACCCGGTTCGGCCCTGCCGGACAGTCCGGAACCAGCAGGGCCAGGTGCAGCAGCAGCAGCAGGACGCGGATCGGACGCAGCATCGCCGCGTTCTTCTGGGTCTGGTGTTGTGCCAAAACTCGCATCCAGCAGGGAAGACCGTGCTTCTCACCTGTCCGACCACAGAGCAGGTGAGGAGAGCTTCACTGYAGCTCCTCCTCCTGAGGATGAGGATGAGGAGGATTTAATCCAGGACTCTCCGAGGCTGCGGCACCACAGACCCGACACATGTTCTGTCTCCTCAGGGTTTACAGTCGAATCAAAGGCCAGAAGTTATTCATAAAATGAACATTTTATATTTAACTTCYATTTAAAATAAGGAAAATATCACAAAGAAACATCTCCGGGTCTTTTTGTATCTGCTGCGTAAAGTCCGCTGGAGACGGTTTGTGCGCAGAGGAGCAGCGGAGCGGAGGAGCGGAGGAGAGGAGTGCGCAAATCCAGAGGAGACAAATGTTCCGGAGAAGCTGAGGGTCATGGCAAGTCCAGACTGCTGTCAGTGTGAGCTCTGCTGCTGGATCAGGACTGTTCTGCTGCTGGATCCGGACTGTTCTGCTCCTGGATCCGGACTGTTCTGCTCCTGGATCAGGACTGTCCTGGATCAGGACTGTTCTGCTGCTGGATCCGGACTGTTCTGCTCCTGGATCCGGACTGTTCTGCTCCTGGATCCGGACTGTTCTGCTCCTGGATCCGGACTGTTCTGCT
>NW_013952608.1:692787-695411 GCF_001266775.1 Austrofundulus limnaeus
GTTCTGCTCCTGGATCAGGACTGTTCTGCTCCTGGATCCGGACTGTTCTGCTCATGGATCAGGACTGTTCTGCTCCTGGATCCGGACTGGAACATTATCAGAAAAACCCTTCTCTGTCAGCTCAGCTCAGGAAAACTAATAAAGTCACAATAAAATGTAACGAAATAAATGGTTGAAGTTTCTTTAAAGTCATAAAATCATCATTTTAACTAGTTAATGAAACTTATTGAAACTATCCTGATGAACCTAAGCTTGTAATATTTCATGACACAGTTATTTTAAGCTCTGACTTAAATTTTATACAACTGTAGAACTTTAACACATCAGATATTTCTGATCTGACAGGAGGAGCTGATGCACATTTCTTCATGGAAAACTTGAACAAACCATAGTTCTGTTTGATGTCTTGTAAAAGAAAGCTCCACATTATCTGCTGAATAATTTGTGTTCAGAAAGAAACTTGTCAGTTTGTCTAAAACAGAAAATGTATTAATTTATTATGAAACAAAGAATAAAACATCAAGAAGATCAACAAAGTACATTTTTTACGTTAACTGAAATGGTTGGTTCATCTMAACATGTTGGACTTGCTGAAATGAGTTCTGATTATTTTTTTTTGTCTGAACAGAGGTTTTGCGGCAGAATCACTCAGATGTTCCAGGAGATGGTAACATCAGGCTGGATGTTTCTACTCTGGCAGCAGGTCATCTCCCAACTCTTCATCTGCAAAGTCATCATCATCCAGCCGTTTCTTTGCACCCGTCTTTGGTCTGTCCATCTGAGGCCCCAGTGGGTCCACATAGGACGCATCTGCAGACAGACAGGAACCAAGATGGTTTCTGTTATTCATGCTGTTCACTAAGAACCATTCAGTGTGGAAGGAACACAGACAGCTTAATGTAACACAATAAAATCTTAAATATGAGTTTGACAAAGTAACTTAATTTTGCACAAACTGTGAGTCTCTTTTCTTTTGATAATCCAACATAAATTATGAAGCCTGAAGGTGCAAGACTCTTTGACATGAYCAGTCTTAAAATTATTAGTTTTAATCCTTCAGCTGTCCTTTAATGTTTATTTTATTGAAACTATCCAGGGTCTGGTCTCTGGAATCTGCAGATGATGTGGGTCTGTTGGGATCTTCAGCGTGCAGTGAGGCATTTTACAGCCAAGTGTGAAGCAGACTGAGACCATGGTCCACAGCCAGACAACAGTTACAACACCTCTCTGTCTTCATCTGAAGCAGAGAAGAAGTAGACAGAACAGGAGACGGATCAGCAGGGACCACTTCAAACGTAATCCATTCTGGTTAGAGTCTGCATGTTCTCTCTGTGCATGTGTGGGTTTTCTCCAGGTACTCCTGCTTCCTCCCACAGACCAAAAACACAAACATTCTGCTAACTGATAACTCTAAATTGTCCCTAGGTCAGAGAGTGAAGGGTTGTTTGTCTCTATGTGTCCCTGTGATGGACTTGTGACCAGTCCAGGGTGTCCCTGCCCCTCGCACCAAGTGACCCACATGACGCAAAAACTGGGATTTCAAAATCCAGATMATTTTGATCCAGATTACAATTTTTGAACAACTGGCCCCAGATCTGTGGCTCGTCCACAGTAATGAGGGGGTTACTCTGGTCTGTTGCAGTGAAAAAGGAGCTGAGCTCTTATTTATTGGTCCAAATACTCACCTGTGATCCTGAAGTGAGGATCACAGCTGAAAGAACGAGATCCTGGATACAAGAAGCTGAAAGGAGCTTGTGAGACGAGGCTCAACCTTAGAGACAGGGTGAGGAGCTCTGTCATCTGGGGGAGTAGAGCTGCTGCTGACCCAGCAGAGAAAAGAGTCCACTGAGGTGGTTCATCTGATTAGGTTATCTCCTAGGTGCCTCCCCTCACTCTGGAGGTGTACCTGACACATCCCACAGAGAGGAGAACCTGGTTGATGGATTTTACATCTTCCCAGGCCCAGGAACACCTTAGAACCTCTCAAAGGAGATGGAGAGAGGGATGTCTGGGATCTGTTGTCTCCAAGAATAAAGGATGGATGGATGGATGGATGGATGGATGAATAGATGATGGATGGATGGATGGATGGATGGATGAATGGATGGATGGATGGATGATGGACGGATGGATCGATGAATGGATCGATGAATAGATGGATGGATGGATGGATGATGGATGGATGGATGGATGGATGAATGGATGGATGAATAGATGGATGGATGATGGATGGATGATGGATGGATGGATGATGGATGGATGATGGATGGATGATGGATGGATGGATGATGGATGGATGATGGATGGATTATGGATGGATGGATGATGGATGGATGGATGGATGATGGATGGATGGATGATGGATGGATGGATGATGGATGGATGATGAATAGATGGATGGATGGATGATGGATGGATGGATGATGGATGATGGATGGATGGATGATGGATGGATGATGGATGGATGGATGATGGATGGATGATGGATGGATGATGGATGGATGGATGATGGATGGATGGATGGATGATGGATGGATGGATGATGGACGATGGATGATGGATGGATGATGAATAGATGGATGGATGGATGATGGATGGATGATGGATGGATGATGGATGGATGA
>NW_013952608.1:696016-698442 GCF_001266775.1 Austrofundulus limnaeus
GATGGGATGTTGGATGGATGGATGATGGATGTTGGATGGATGGATGGATGATGGATGGATGGATGATGGGTGGATGGATGGATGTTGGATGGATGGATGGATGATGTTAGATGGATGGATGATGGATGGATGTTGGATGGATGGATGGGATGTTGGATGGATGGATGGATTGATGGATGGATGTTGGATGGATGGGATGTTGGATGGATGGATGGATGGATGGATGGATGTTGGATGGATGGGATGTTGGATGGATGGATGGATGATGGATGGATGATGGATGGATGTTGGATGGATGGATGATGGATGGATGGATGGATGTTGGATGGATGGATGATGGATGGACGATGGATGGATGATGGATGGATGATGGATGGATGGATGATGGATGGATGATGGATGGATGTTGGATGGATGGATGATGGATGGATGGATGGATGATGGATGGATGAATGGATGGATGGATGGATGATGGATAGATGGATGAATAGATGGATGGATGGATGGACGGATGGATGAATAGATGGATAGATGGATGGATGATGGATGGATGGATGAATAGATGGATGGATGGATAGATGGCTGGATGATGACTGGATGGATGAAAGGATGGATGACTGGATGATGACTGGATGGATGAAAGGATGGATGACTGAATGATGGATGGATGGATGGATGGATGATGGATGGATGGATGGATGATGGATGGATGGCTGATGGATGCTAAACTCTGCTTGAAAAGATTAAAACAAGTTTTTTTCTCTGAACTGTTTCAGACTCTGAATTGTAAGAAAATAAAAACTTATAACTCAGTCTCATTAAACTATTTGTCACCAGTGATTCATATGAAATGCTTCCAGTGGTCAGTTGTATTAAATCACAGCCTGTTTTCATGTGGATGGCCTGTAAAACTGTATTTTTAGTTGAGCACTCTGTTTTGTTGCCTCCATTGTACCCACCCTGGCAGGTGCCTCCAGAGGGGAYATCTGCCAAGTTCTTCTCTGCTTCTTCTTTTCAGGGTCACTGGAGCTCATTTAGGTTTGAGGCAGTTTTTCAGTCAATAATTATTATTTATCATTGATGAGACTTTCACACCTGGATGTTTCAGCTCTTACTCTCATGTAAGCAGGTTAGAGATGCCCATCATCTTTTTAACTATTAAAAAAAAAACTTGGAAGTTGAGAACCAGCACAAATGTTCCAGGACCTTCTGGAGATTCCTTCATTAATGCAGTTTGCCAACTTGTCTCATTCCAGGGAGAATCCAGCCTGAGAGTTTTCAGTTTGACTSTTTCTGCTTTAACTTTATGTTAATCTTGAGGCTCATGATAAATTAGGCCCAGATACTGTGTCTGCTGGTGCTGATGATCTAATCTCTTCAGACAAAAAACTAAAAGAGCAACTTAAAGACTGAAAAACAGAAATCTGTTCCAACTGTTGCTTCTTCCATCTCTGACTTTACAACAAAATGTGATCATTCGTTGGTTGCTTTAYAAACAAAAAATGATGAAAGTAAAAATACATTTTGAGTAATGAATGCAGAATACTTGACATAAAAATTTAAATAAAATGATTGTAGATTAGCTTGATTTTATTTTTGTTTGTGTTTATGTAAGAAAGCAGTTTTTTTATTTGGTTAAAAAAAAGGACCAAGAATGAATATTTTTGTAAGATTCTATCATCTGTTCTTGTAAAGTCTGTGGAGCAACTGGAAGTGACTTCAGCAGCAAAAAGACAAACTTCTCCCAGAAACTGATAAATGTTTGTAGAAGACAAAGAAGTCTTCAAACATCAGACGGACAAACGGCTGAATCACAAYGTCAGCTAAAGACTCAAAACCTCCTCACCAAGTTGTTTTGGGCTGCTGGCTTCATAGGGCTCGTTAGAACCAGGAAGTGACCTCATCTTGGCGCTCAGACGCTCCCCTCTGCTGCTGCCGCCACTGTCTGCATGAAACATGACGTCAGTCAGGATCTGAGTCAGCTGAAGAAAACAAGTTTAAAATAGCCTGAAGCTGAACTTTGTCCAGGTTTACTATGTATCATTTTATCTGATTAATCCTATTATTTACTCAGTAGCAGGTCATCCCAGTACAAATACCACTTATTATACTCGTTAAGCATCTGCAACACATTTATGTGCAGTCTAAACCATTTCTATTTTTTCATATAATTAGTCAGTTTTCTAATCCAATACAGCAGATATTGGTGCAGTTAATATAAAACAAGTGACTTTCTCCTGATTTTGAAAGGTTTGGTCTGTTTTTAAAGGGCCAATATTATGTGTTTCTCAGGCATATATTTAAATACTATACTATAATAAAGTATCTATGCCACCTTTATCTGTTATTAAAATGCTGTTTTTATGTTTAAATAGAAAATGAACTTATCTTCTCATCATTTCCCCTTCTAAATGCCTTGAAATTGG
>NW_013952608.1:700100-706469 GCF_001266775.1 Austrofundulus limnaeus
GTTTAAACTTTTATTTTAAACTTTTAGTTTAAAAATTATAAAAACTGAACATCCTACAGTATTTTTACAGTCTTTATTTTACAGTTAAAGTATATGTTTATCATATAAAGTCTAATGTTACAACTAATTGGGGATCCTTTTAAAAATTAACTCCGGCGCTGCTCAGGCATCCGGCATTAATAGGATCTGTTCTAATTTTGACGGATCGCCGTCCGCTCACCGCCGCCCTGCGCAGCCATTGTAAATACACTCTCATTGATTATAATGGGTGCGTATTTGCTGCGGAGGTCGGACTGGAGCGGAGCGGACCGGAGCCGGAACGCATGTAATGAAATCAGTGGTCATGGGCGGGGTGTGCGAGGTGGGAGGGGGGGCGGGTGCTCTGCTATGAGGAAGTTCATCTTAAAGGACACGTCCCAGGGGCGTTTCTGGTCCCCACCTGTCGTTTTGCTCCTCAGCACGGCTTCCTAAAAACGCTGCAGGATTTCTCAAACATGCATGAATGAGTCAGAGCAAGGCTTTGAGCATGTTTTTTATGAGAGGATAACATTATAACATGATATAAAACTCAAAAAAGTTGATTTTACATGAAGGTTTCACACAGAAGTCTGCATTTCCACCAGAGAAACCTGGTGTTAGGCTGAGGTTAGTGTGACTCTCAGCACTTTCCTGTCAGGTTTCATGTCCAACATATCTGACCTCTGTTGTTCAAACAGATGGGGAAAACACAACCCTGAGGAATCAAGTCAATGTATTTTAGATCATGTTATTAGTTTTACATTGGATCCTTTTTTTTTCACTTGAAGGATACTTTAACTGGACATGACAGGGCTTTACTGTCAGCTGGTACTTTCCACAGGATGTGATGAATATGGTGGAGTGTGTTTGTGTGTTTCAGGCTCAGATGAAGAGCTGACAGAGCCAACTAAAAGACAGAAATGCTTACAGGCCCCAGAATCCACATCTGGCTGCCAGGTAGCCGTGGAAACTGAAAAGGACAACAGCTGGAAGCTGAAAAACAGGAAGGAGGCYTGATATTCTACCTTCTCCCACAGTCCCAGATATCTCACATGAGGCCTCACAAACTGACAGGCAGCTGAAAGCGCTCCTGGAAACACAACCTTTCCTTTGTCCCAGGCTGAGAAACTTTTATTTTTCATGTTGCGTAATAACTGGGAGATTTTTCAACTATGCTTGCTGCTAAAAATAAAAGAGGCTTTAAGGTGGACAAACCCAGCTTCAATCAGGAATGTATCTAAACACAGTTAGATCTGTTAGAACTCAGAATATGTGTTAAAGGGATCCATGATTAGTTGTAACATTAGACTTTATTTAATAAACACATATTTAACTGTAAAAATACTGTAGGATGTTCAGTTTTTATAATTTTTAAACTAAAAGTTAAAAGATACACTACACGGATGGGGCCATTTTATTTACATACAAAGCATTCTGGGTAAATGATGACGTGGATAGGTCCTCGGTGCGAGACTAGCGAGCTATATCAACCCTGAAGGTTAATCTTGGACAATATCTGATGATCGACTCTTTTAAATGAAACCAGAGAGCGTTGACAGAGAGGAGAAGGTAGAAATGACTCAGCCTGGAACTGAAAATATGGATGGAGGACAACAGTTTAGCTTGTATGTCACGCTAGCACCGAGCTAATACATATAAGGCAATATAGTGTTTGGGGCTAACGCTAAAGCTAACAAGCTAATCTGAGGTTCTTCTTCCATGAAGCAGCTCTGTTGTCCTCCATCCATATTTTCAGTTCCAGGCTGAGTCATTTCTACCTTCTCCTCTCTGTCAACGCTCTCTGGTTTCATTTAAAAGAGTCGATCATCAGATATTGTCCCATTTTTAGTCTTTATTTTACAGTTAAAATATATGTTTATCAAATAAAGTCTAATGTTACAGTCAATCAGGGATCCCTTTAATGAAGACACTCAGCTACAACTACACCAAACTGAAGTTCAATATTTGTACAACTAACAGCCTTTTTTGTGTTTGCCGAGGTGTGGTGGCCATCTTGTATCAGGTTAACACTATTATTGTAGATGTTGATTCAATGATTACATTGAAAGAGCTTTATTACAATTCAACAAGTGATTTATGAGAAGTTTTGCTAACACACTGACACAGGCAGAAACATCACTGTCCACCTGTTAGTAACAAGTGGCAATAAATAACACAGTCTCTGGGTCAGTAGTGACATATTTCTGTCACATTGGTTTTGCCACGTCCACATGACAAAGTAACATAAATATTAAAGAAAACATTTTGAGCCCAGCAGAGCTGCAAAAACACAGAAGCTACAGAAAAGATGGAAAAATTTAATCTGCGCTCGAGGTTGCCTCACGTCTGGAAGAAGTTTGTCTGAGGCTCCTCAGAGCAAACATTTCACTCAGTATAAGATCACAACTCTCTGTCAGAATGTCTGACATTTACACAGGTTAGTAAAAATAATAATAATAATAATCTGTGTCATTACATACCTCTCTCTGAGTCTGACAGCGGACTGAACTGTTTAGACTCAGGCTGAGATTCTGAACAGATGAAAGATGAGCCAGAGAAGCAAAAAGACAAAAAGTAGAAGAAGAAAACATGAACAGTACAACAGAAGCAGGTTCTGTACACAGAAAGTTGATGAGAAATGATGCTCTGAAATGATATTCTGAGCTGCTATCTTAAGTCATAAAATAATAACTAGGTCTGTGGTTCCGTTACACAAATAAGTTTACAGAGTGAATAAAAAAGCCMGTAACTGCAGTAAAAAAGCAAAGAGATAATAAAAACTCAGAGGTTCTTTTATTGAATTTATCAGGACTTCCTGGCAGAAAGAAGCCGCAGACGTTTGTCCCCGACTGGATCCTGCYGTACAGCAGAAACCAGCTCTCGTGTGTTTACCAGCCACTTTAGCTCGTCTGGACTGTATTTGTAATTTGTTGACGGGCCAGTTTTCCACAGGCTGAGCCCGTCTACGTGTCTGTTGTGGATTTGTGCTGAAGGAGAAGTGCAAAGCTGTGTGGGCGTCTGCTGTGGCCTCAGTGAGAAAGGAGCAAAGCAAATGTACCCAAAACGATGGGCTTCTTAGGACAGCTGAGGACAGACGAAGAGACGGCGGCTGCAGAGCAGGTGAATGAGACGGGACAGAGAGAAATGAGGAACAAAAGAAAGAGAAAAAACATCAGACTAAATGTACAAACTTTTTTTTCTTTTTACAAATGTCAGTGTGTGCAATTTAGTGACATCTAGTGGTAAAACTAAAGCTGGCAACACCTCAAAGCGATGAGTCAGATCTTTTGGTACAGAGTCCTGTGGAAAGTTTAAGAACAATTAATATCTTACCTGTTGTAGATAGCTCTTTAAATGACCTCAGTTTGGAGAAATAGATTCATTTTGATTGAATTATCATTATGGTTGGGTGGTATTGATCATTTTTCTTACTGCAGTATACAGTATTACCAGGGGGTAGAGGGTGTTTGGTCTGTGGAGTATTGAGTCAATTATATTTAATGGAGTAATGGTTAGAATTTACATGCWTATACAGCCAAAGAGAGGCGTGGAGAACAAACCCTGTTGCTCTGATGCTGCCTGTCACTCAATCTGAGAGCAGCAGTGGTCAGAAGTCATGTCAGAAACTTTACTGTGCCTCTTCTGAAAGAGCCTACTCTTTTTACTCCTACACCCCCAAGACCAATTTCCTAGGAGAAACACTGATGTGCACTGTTATAAAGAACGTGTATGATTTACTAGAGAGAATCCTCGTAACAATTTGCACTAACATTTGGTAAGTAAATTTAAATGCTACAAATTCAAGTAATATTTACTCATCATTTTCTAGTAAAAGTTATTAATAATATAGTTAAAGATTTGTGAATAAATCAGGTAAATTTTACTTAACTTGATCAAGTGTATGTTACAAGATTTAACTGAGCAAATTAAGTAAAATTTACCTGATTTATTCACAAATCTTTAACTATATTCTTAATAACTTTTACTAGATAATGTATTACATGAATTTGTAGCATTTAAATTTACTTAAACGTTAGTGCAAATCGTTTACAGGATTTTCTCTAGTAAATCTTACAAATTATTTTTTACAGTGTAGACTGTGTAAGTCCCAGTTTTCTTAGTGGAATTCACAATAAAAATTTGACGCACCACCTCATGAGACTAATACCGTTGTAATTTTTATAAACAGTCACCATGTTTTGATACAGCAGTATACATAAAATACTGTTATACCGACCAAGCCTATCACCAAACTAACAGCTAGTCCTAGGGGGGCCAAGACCACAGGGGATTACTGTCATCCTAAAATGACTTATTTTTTAACCTGGATAACAGAAGGAACTGTGATATGTAACGATTTAGTTCAGAAATAAATACTGATGAAGCCAGGAAGAAAAAACCTGAAAAGTATCAACAGGTGCTAGTATGAGTAAAATCAGATAGCTGACCACTTGGATTTACAATGACAACCTGGACAATGAAGATTAGAATATAAATGTTTATGTCATCTCTCTCATGTTTTCAGAGCACAGTTAATGAACTGTTGGTTAAAGRCCATGTTGGAAATGCAGACAGCAAATAAAACCTGTGAGTTTTTGGTGGCTGGGACTCACCGACGCTCCCTGCGCTGCCCTCTCTGCCTTCTCGCCGACCTCTCGCGCTGTTCTCCCGTCCTGACTTCACCCTCTGCCAGGACACAGCAAGAAACACATGTAGGAAGGAAATCAGGATAACACAGGTAAAAATATAAGTGGGACTGAATGGAGAAGGAACGGAACAGAAATGGTTTTCACGTGCGTTTACATTGAAAAGAGGTTTTAAAGGTTTGTTTACTGGTTTTATT
Organism: Austrofundulus limnaeus; assembly: GCF_001266775.1. NCBI lineage: Eukaryota > Metazoa > Chordata > Actinopteri > Cyprinodontiformes > Rivulidae > Austrofundulus > Austrofundulus limnaeus. The sequence goes on from NW_013952608.1 coordinate 704,962, forward strand.
TCTAATACGATGACAGTAATCTTAGCTAACACCTTAGTTTGGAGTAAAATGGATTCACAGTGATCACCTTCAGGTCTATATGACCCAGCTGGGTTAGGTTACCTCTTCCTGCCTATTCTGGATGAGTCTCATACAATATGTAAACATTTGTTTTGCACATTCATTTATTTTTGACTCTTTACAATTCAATATTCAAACACATGATAACAATCTGCTGGATTTGAAAGAAAAAGAAACAGAATTGATTAAGAACTGGAGAATTGGGGGATTACTGAGTCAAACCTCTGGCTCTCTCTCTCTCTCTCTCAGTTCAGTTTCTCTGGTCCAAGAGAGTCTTTGATTTAAGACCAGCTGGGTTTCAGCTCATAAACTTCTATTCCTGATGGCTTCTTGGCTCTCAGAGACTTCTCCACAACACCAGTGTTTTTCCAACGTTTAAATCTTTCAGATCATCTTCATTCTCAGCTTGGATGGAGAGCTGAACAGAACGCAGTTCTTTAATCCCCATTAGGACCACAGATGTTGTCGTCTTGGAAACTGAGTGCGATTTCGTCATTGTTTCTCTGTRCGTAGTTGTGGAAATCCTGTTAAATCTTCCATCATACAAAATGCCTTCCTTTTACAGCATGGGTTAAATTTCCATTGTTATGCTGATGATACTCAGTTATATTTATCCATGAAACCTGATAAATCTAACCAGTTACTTAAACTACAAGCATGTCTTACAGACATAAAAACATGGATGACTCTTAACTTTCTGCTTCTAAACTCAGATAAGACAGAGGTTATGGTTCTTGCACCTGAACATCTCAGGGATCAACTTTGCAGCCTTTCAGCTCCTCTGGATGGCATTAATCTGGCCTCCAGTTCTAATGTAAAGAACCTTGGTGTTATTTTTGATCAGGACATGTCTTTTAACCCCCACATTAAAAATGTTACCAGGACCGCCGTCTTCCACCTGCGTAATATCACTAAAATTAGAAATATTTTGTCCAAAAATGATACAGAAAAACTGATTCATGCATTTATCTTGTCTAGACTGGATTACTGTAATTCTTTATTATCTGGACATCCAAAAAACTCTTTAAGAAGTCTTCAGTTAATCCAAAATGCTGCTGCTAGAGTTTTAATGAGAGTTGGAAGGAGAGATCATATTTCTCCAGTTTTAGCTTCTCTCCACTGGCTCCCTGTCAAATTCAGAATAGAATTTAAAATATTCCTCCTAACATACAAAGCTGTTAACAACCAAGCTCCATCGTATATTAAAGATCTTATTATTCCATACCTTCCTAACAGAGCACTTTGCTCTCAGACTGCAGGTTTACTTGTGGTTCCTGGAGTTTCTAGTAGAATGGGAGACAGAGCATTCAGTTATCAAGCTCCCCTCTTGTGGAACCAACTTCGGTTTCTGTCCGTGAGGCTGACACTTTTAAGCCTATAGCAGCAGAACTAAGGAATAGCTCAGGAAACCTAAGTCTAACTATATGATTTATCATAAAGGTAAGTCT
>NW_013952608.1:711939-713786 GCF_001266775.1 Austrofundulus limnaeus
TATTTTAGGATTCATTTTAAAATTCTTATGTTTGTTTTTAAATCACTGCATAATCTTGCCCCAGCTTACCTCTCTGAGCTTCTTCATCCCTACGTACCTTATCGGTCTCTTAGGTCAGCWGATCAGCTGCTCTTGGAGGTACCGAGAATAAAAAGGAACCTCAGAGGGGACAGGGCTTTCTCTGTCATCGGCCCTAAATTATGGAATGACTTGCCTTTGCAGGTCAGGGAGGCCCCTTCACTGTCCACTTTTAAAGCTCGTCTTAAAACCCATTTATTTTACATGGCTTTCAACACCAGCGGGATTTAGTTTTAAATTGTATGTTTTTGTTTTTAAACCATTTTTAATCACTTTTTTATTATGTTGTGTTTTAATGTACAGCACTTTGTATCAGCTGTGGTTGTTTTAAAGTGCTTTATAAATAAAGTTGGTATGGTATGGTAATCCAGAACATCAGCGCTGATGTGAGAGTGACAGGGTGTTCTTAAATACTGTGGTTTTGTTAAAGACACAGGAGACTTTAGGGCAACCAGCAGCAGAGGTTAGAGGAGATTGTTTTTATGTTCTGATTAGACTCAGGGCCAGCCGAGATGGAGTTTTTACATCAGAGAATAAAGCGTTTTGATTTGAGAACTGAATTGTGCTGTGCAATTATTCAGGCATCTAACTTTTTAACACTTACTTACAGGATCAAATGTGTGAACATCTCTCCAAAAACTGAAGCTGTCTCATGAGACCCCAGCTTACTGCCCTCTGACAAACTGTGATTTACATTATTGAACAGATGCTGACCATCTGCTCCTCTGTCGGTACAATCTCACTCAGAAAAACTACAGGAAATTAAAAAAATAAAATGTTTCATGCATGTTTTTTAAACTGCAGTTACCCCTGTCCAAAATCTAGAGCAGAAGAACACAAGCATGTTTTAAATTAGCTCCTGTGATGAAAATATTAATAAAAATGAGCTTAAAGTTCAGTTTCAGCAAGGCACATGATTAATGTGCTCAGAAGAACATGTTGATTTTTTTATCTTGAAATATATTTAAGCACAAAACAAAATTTTTACCCTCATCTAAAACCTGTTTTTTCCTGCAGCTTCTTTATTCTGTTTCCTCTTGAAATGAGAATTTAGTGTAAGAACAGTTTGATAACTGTTAACCAAATCATTTGTTATTCTCTGATTCCTCACAGAAAAACACTTCTTGACAATTTTTGATCCACAGGGACCAAAAATTGGGTCCAGAACAAAAGAAAGACATTCAGGCCCATTGATATCAACAGAATGCCCAGCTGGGTGCAAATTAGAGTTTAGTACATCTGTCTAATTCCTGATGCCAAGCAAACAGCACGTCCCATTTAAGTGATTTGTGCATTTACAGGAAAACCCACCCATATTTAGGTAAATTACTGCTACAATTGTCACATTTGGATGAACAATTTATGATCTTCTGAGAGTTTATATATCAGGAGAAGAGAGAGGAAGAGGAGCAACCTGCTGCACAAACATACTGTAAATAGAAGGCCTGTCAGGATAATATGGCTCATTTTTTCTTCTATTGATGAGTCAGAAAATATGTGACCTAGGGCTGCCACAAACGATTATTTTTTTAATCGATTAATCACAGATTATTTTTTCGATTAGTCGACTAATCAGATCATACGTTAATTGAATATAAAACATAGAGCTTATCCTGCCAGAATGCAGCTGCTATTATATAACCATGGTTAGATTTTAGCTATATGCTAACTAAAAACAACTGCTGTGGAAGGAAAGTTCTGCTCTGCAGATATTGCACAGGTTTCTCTTTCATTTTCTTAAAAATATCCCACACTTTTGAGCTCCGTTG
>NW_013952608.1:714010-716700 GCF_001266775.1 Austrofundulus limnaeus
GAGAAAAACAAAGTAAAGAACAAAAAAAAAAGAAAACGATTAATCGATTATTAAACTAATCATCGATTATTTTAATAATCGATTAGTCGTCGATTAATCGATTAATCGTGGAAGCCCTAATGTGACCCATCATATCGAAATGAGGATTAAGTCAAATTTGGTCAAAATGACCTCATTATATTTTCAGAATCTTGGCTTTAAAAGCTACATTTTGATACCTGGATCATTCTGATATCATAATTAAATCCATATATATGACTCAATTTGTCTTGTTGGTTACAATAATACATAAATATTTGGTCTGAATCCAAATTTTATGTCCTTTTAATGAGGAATTTTTGATGTCCTTATAAACAGGAAACTTCAAATTATTTTTGAATGTTGAGATTTCCCAACTGAAAAGAAACAAAACTTTGCAAACTCACAGGGAAAATCTCAAAATTTTATGTCGTTTTTCCTCAAAATCAGGTTTTTTGTTGCTACTCCTCAAAAAAGTGCTAAAGATTTAGTTTTATGATTATATTTCAGACAGTTCATTCAAATGATACATTGATAAGGCATTATACTTTAACAAAATGCAATTTTTGTTAACATTTTAATCAAAACACTATATCTGCCTATTTCTCCTTATACCACTTTTAGACTTAATCCTCGTTTCGATGTGATGGGTCACATATTGTAGCTACAATTAAACTGTCCAAAATGTGTATAAAATCCCACTGTGGCTTTTTTATATTCAGGAAATTAAACCATAAGATTAGAAAACGTGAAAAGACAGGGCTTCATATCTAAATGTTAACAAACAAGAAGAAAATGAAATATGTTAAATAAAAATGATTGTTATTCTTTTTTTTTTTTTTTTGAAATATGTTAAATAAAAATGATTGTTATTCTGATGCTGAAATGAACTAGATATCGACAGCAGGTGATGAGCAAAATTTAGCTAAATGTTTTGTTTTAGTAAATCTGGCCTCAGTCTGATTTGTCACATCAACACAGCAACAGGTGACAGAGCCCAACAGAACAAGTGCTGCCAATCATTCACCTGCTCTCTGATCTCCTTCATCTTCTCTACCTTCTTCAGCTTGGTGGCATACTCCTGGACTTCCTTCAGATCCATGCTGGTGCACAGCTTAATCAGGAACTGCAAACCTTCACACAAGCACAGACAGATTTTTTTTAATTTGCTTGGTGGATCACTGGTTCCTACTGTGAGACAAACAAAAAAAGACTTACATTCCTCGTTTTCTGGAAACCTGTGATGGATCTCTTTATACGTTTCCAGGGATTTCTGATAGTTTCCTGAAACAAAATAAGGATTAAACCTTTACTAAACTTTGCCTGCTCACATTGCAGATAAGCTCTGATGAAAAGTAAAATAAAACATGTTTAATTCTCACCGCTTCTTCTGTAACAGCTTGCTACTATCAGCTGCCATTTCACCTGTGTTGGTCTATGAGGCACAGCAGGAATAGATCCAATCAGTATATGAACTGAACAGCGAGCAAACAACATTATATCAGAAATTATATATATNTTCCTGAATTATCCCTTAGTTATTATAGTTAATTAATTCTGCTGCTATAGACTTAGACTGCTGGAGCACAAACTGAGCACATTTCYTCACTCTGCTGTTGTCTTTAGTCTCTTTTCTCTACATGTTTATTGTAAATATTTCTATCAAAAACATGTTTTTTCTTTCTCTTCCAGAAGAAGGTGCACCTGGGCCAGTCCTGGACCAGCTCTTCTGTGTTTGTCTGTGTCTCTTTCCTGTCCCTCAACCAGCCGGTCGAGGCAGATGGTCTCCTGTCCTGAGCCTGGTTCTGCTGGAGGTTTCTTCCTGATWAGCAGGGAGTTTTTCCTCTCCACCGTTTGCTCAGGATGGGAGACTGTGATGAAGTGATTCAACACAATCTGCTGGTTTCTTCTTTAGATTGTTCTTTTTAGTGTCCTGAGACAACGTATGTTGTGACTTGGTGCTTTATAAATAAACTGAATTGAATTGAATACAGGTTTTCTGTTTTGTGTTAACTGAACCCTTCATTATGAAGACATAAAGTTGGAACATAAAGAACAAAAGAAAACATACAGACTAACATGTTATCAACCTTAGCAGGTTATAATCCCATAAATTCATCAAACAATCAGCTGTTCCAGGTGACTATCCAAACATTTGCTGGATTGAAGAAAATTTTGTGACTGATAAGGTGAATTTTAGATATAGCTTTAGATCTTAGATCTTTAGATCTTAGTCATTTACTTTAAACAGTGATAGAATCAACAAGTCTCTACTTACTGTGTGTTCCCTGCTAAAAGAAACAGACTTGTTTTAAGATAATCCAGGTTTTTCAGTCAGGTTTCAAAACTCTTCATAGCACAGAATCTGCTTTAATTAGAGTTTTTATTGACATCCTTTCTGCATGTGATTCTGGTAACCATGTTGTTCTGATTTTACTTGACCTAACTGCTGCCTTTGATACAGTAGACCATGACATTTTAATATCGCAATTACACCACATTGTTGGTATTGATGGCACTGTTCTTAAATGGTTTAGGTCTTACTTGGAGGAGAGAACATTTTCAGTGAAAATTAGTGACTCTGAATCATCTGCTGCTTCAATGCCTTATGGTGTCCCGCAGGGCTCAATTCTAGGCCCTCTGCTTTTCTCTCTTTATTTACTGCCTCTGGG
>NW_013952608.1:724890-727198 GCF_001266775.1 Austrofundulus limnaeus
TCACTAGATATTGTAAATTGTAAATTGTGTCTGGAACAAAGTATTATCTACGAATATAATCCATTTTAGAAATCCGGGTACATTACTAACATCATTTATATACATAAATAATTTTGGGCTAACCACTGAGCCCTGTGGCACTCCACAAATGATGTCCGGTTCTTATGGGTCTTTATCTGCTGTGCCACAAGCGTCCATGATATAAACTTACTGAATGAGCTTGGCTCTTTCAAAGTACTGGATGGCCTTCTCACAGAACTGTGTGTCGATGTAGTAAAGCCCGAGCCACTCGATCACTTCAATGATGCAGGGAAAGTACCTGTAGGACTTTAGAACAYGTTACATTAACCAGGACCATGGACTTATGTGTTTAATTACTATGCCAAACAATAACTTTTCATACCTCACTGTAGTACTGGAAAGCCTGGGACTTGTCTCCTTCATCAGAATACAGTTTTCCCAGTTTGGCCAAAGCGTGGGGGTCAGTGGGAGTCACGCTGATGACTTGCATCAGCCACTCGATTGCCTGCTGACGATCCCCCATTTGCTCGTTACTTTGATCAAAATGTTAAGGACAGACAGACGACTACACAATGTTAAACAGAGATGCAGGTTTGAATCTCTAAGTAAGGTCTTCCTCACAGAAGCTGTGAAACTTTTAACTCAGCGAAGGACACAGATACATCCATTCACATATTAATCTTGTTATGAGCAGGATGCAGAAGGGCCAGCTGGTACATGACTTGATCACTGTTCCTCAGGATGGCATGAAGCTTCAGGAAACAATCCAGGGCTGACTCCAGGCGGTCCAGTTTTTTATAGGTCAGACCTGGTTAAAGAGGGAAAAYGATAAATCAACTTTGGGTAAAACTGACAGTAATTTTAGCCTTTAAAAATCACTGTAATCCYAGGTAGGCGGTCATTAATTTACATTTACCAAACTGCATGATAGTAGAATATTATTTGTTGCACTGTTCACTTGTTCCAATTGTCCCGAATTAAGTTTTAAACTAAAGTAAAACAGTAATATCAATGAACCACAAGGTAAAGTGAAAAGAGACAAAGAAAAAAAAAAAACATCTGTGTTCACTTTGACCAACATGATTTACAATTTATGCCCTGCAACCAAACCAAAGTTCATCTGTGGTCAGTGCTGCACACTTATCTCAGCAGAAGTCTAACATCTGACCTGAAATGACTTCAGAAAAGACTAATCAGTGGGTTTTCTTCTAAACTCTTCTTGGATAATATGGCTGTTACTGTAAATCAGTCTCCTCGTCATGAATAAGCAAACATTCTGTGTGCTAAAACCAAGGATTACCCAGGTTATAGAGCCCCTCGGTGCACGAGGAATCATTCCTYAGAGCCTCTTTGTAAAACTCTGCAGCCTTTTCATAATCCTGTTTGAGATACACTGTGTTTCCCTTGTTGATAAGAGCTGCAGGGTTGTAACGATCAGCGTTCATGGCGAGGTCAGCGTATCGGTCAGCCTGGTCATAGTCCTTCTCCTGGAACAGAGTAAAGGTTTGAGGGAAAAGCAGGAATAAAATCCATCCATCTCTTAAACTCAAAGGCAGTTTTTTTTTTGACAGCAAACAATATTTTTGTACATGACTGTGAGTGACTGGAAATCCACAGATGACTACTGGACAAATATGTAATATTTACTGCTATCAGTCAAGTTTTAGAATTTAGTAACAAAATGATTCTTACCAGGAAATAGAGACAAGACAGATTAGTGGCCGCAGCACTTTTTACTCTGCTGTCCTTCTTCTCAAATGTCTTCAGTGTTTCCACAGCCTGATCACACATAAAAAATGTTGAGAGGAAAATGCTTTAAGCAGATTTTCTGTGACACAGCAGGTGGGGTTTACYAATACTAAATAACTTTAGAACAAACATATTCCCCTGGTAGATAACACACCTACAAATTACAAAAAATAAATAAGTAAATTTTAAGTTCAAAAACAATATAAATATATATAAGGGGTGCAACAATTCATGTACCCGTATCGAACCGTATCGAACAGTGCTTTAGGTTCTATACACACTTATATTGAACAATACAGGGTTTTAAAATTTACTTTATCAACTTGTCTTCTGAAGATGCTCTGTGTTGAAGGATCAGTGGATCTGTGTTCGACTACTCCACCTAGGCTGCATTTTTGAGCGCAGATCCACTGAGAAACTTGCTGTTTCAGCAACATTTAATTTAAAAACTGGATTTGAGGTTAAAGTGTATCTTATCCCCCCTGTGAAAAGATAACTCCGCCCCAAGGCGAAACTTGAAAAATGCATCAAAGTGGAT
>NW_013952608.1:728181-730265 GCF_001266775.1 Austrofundulus limnaeus
AAGGAGAAATATTTACAATCATACAATATATATTTACCATTTATCAAGTATTAAAATAGGGCTACTTTTGTTAAAAAGAAAAAATTAGTGTCTGTACCCTGCTGAATCTTGAAAAACATAGAAAATTTTTTTCTTGTGAGATGATTTTTTTTAAAAAGAAAACATAGCCATATGTAAGTGTGTTATATACTGGAAGAWTTTAACACCACTATCAGTGTTAAAGTTAGACAAACCACCAGCTGCTGMTGCAAAGATGACACCTCCACCAGTGTAAAAGCACCACACACATGCATCAAATGTAAAGTCTGTTTTTACAGTAGAGCTGCAAGATATTAGAAACATTTGAGATTTGAACAAACCTGACACATTTACCAAATCATTTACATACAAAATAAATAGCTTTGTGACCCAAGTACAGAACCCTGAGGCACACCGCATGTGATATTACCAAATTCAGATGTTACATTATTTATTTGTACAAACTGTCTTCTGTCTTTCAAATAGCTAGCTACCCAATASTCCGATTAGGATATCAGTCACTTCTTTTTCTGTCATCACTATCTAAATATGAACAGATGCATGGTACTTTAAATACACACTTAACTAAAGTAATATAAGTTTACACCTGTGTTCCTCAGTCAAGTTAATTCTGATATTATAGCCACAGAGCAGCGCCACAAATTAGCTCAGAATGCAGTGTTTATTATTGTTAAATAATTTCCTTTCTGAAAATATTTCTTACACCTCTRTGGGTTTTAGTCCAGTCTCTCCAGCTTCTCTTGGTAGCACAATTTTTAACAAATAAAAAAGCAAACTTTCATCATAACTTGTTTAAGACAAGAGGACTACACAACTTAAACGTGATCAAGGAAACAGAAGACAAACATACCTCAACCTTAGGCATGCAGATGGGAAATAAATGGGACAAAAGCAAAAAAAGGTACGATGAGAGTGAATTTTGAGTCTGACGCTGCTGTTACTGCTTTATCAGGAAAAAATCAACAAATATAAACAACAACAACTGTTACTCATACAGAATGTTAAAAACGATGGAAATAAAAACACTAAAAGGTGGAAGTAACAGCTTATGAGTTAATAAATGCCTCAGTTACTCTAATCTAGAAACAAGAACTGGTTCAGGATGGAGAGTCTGCTCCATGATGACTGGTCCGTTTCTGCTACTAATGTGGTCTTTGAGTACACAAACCAGCACAGACACACTCACCTGGTTGAAGTTTTTCTGTCTGAGGTATGTGATGGCTTTGTTGATCTCCAGATCATTGGCGAGCTCAACATACTGAGAACTCTTCACCATGTCAACACACCTTAAAGCAAACAGAAACAGCCGTCTTTATGAGGACATATTATCTCTGTTGGTTAAAAAACAGAAGCGAAGTAGAAAAACACTGGAAACTTTTTTATCAAATTAAGGCTTGATCTTGATTGTTAGCAAATGTCTTAATTTAATTATGACTTTAACAATAACGGAGGTAAAAAGACTCACTTTAACTGAGACAACTTGTTTTGCATAAAAACACAGAAAACAAAAAGTATTCCTTAATGGAGTTCAGCTGTATGTAAAAAAAAATGTGTGACCTTTACGTGTTTGAAAAATGTATTGAGTGTGACTCAACACACAATTATACCTCAATATCAGTATTACTGACTAAGTTACAGTCATTTTTGTGACAGTCAGCTATGGCAGCCATGTTGAATCGAGTGCAGAGTTTCATTAAAACCTATCCTGAGGTTCATGAAATATTTTGCTAAATGAAAAAAATCATGCAAACACAAGTATGTACACACATTTATATAATGAAATGGATCATGTAAAACAAAAAGAAAAAGACTCATAATTTACCTTAATGCAGGGCTATTCAATTGGCAGCCCGTGGGCCACATCCGGCCCGCGAGTGACAAAAATTCGGCCCGCCAATTGGTTCATTCATCTCTTCAGTACAAACCCCCGTTTTTTTTACTTTAATTATTCAAAGTTCTTTTAGTTAAACAGACATGTTTGGTGTCTACAGAAACGTCAGAATCTTGGCTAGAAGCTGGTAAAAACCATTTCTATGATCACTCAA
>NW_013952608.1:731950-733303 GCF_001266775.1 Austrofundulus limnaeus
GCCAATTTATGAAAAGTTTGACAGAGCCTTTAATCCCAATAGATATGCTGGATTATGATAACTCACATTAGAAGGGATGTACTTGTCTTCATCATCAATACCCAGATGAATAGAGATGAGCTTCTGAAAGGCCTTCTTCATCCTCTCTCTGTCTCCGACAGCGTAGTAGCACAGGATCAGGTTGAAGCCCGTCTTTATGTTGGGACTCTCACTCATGATGTGCTCGAAGGACGTGATGGCGTCTGAATACTGGCCCAGGCGGACAAAGACCACGCCGATGTTCTGCATGATCTTGATCCTCGTGTCCTTGTGATCGTTGGAGATCTGATCCAGAGCCATGCGGTAGAACTTGATTGCTTTGGGGTAGTTTTTCTGTTTGAAGTAGATGTTGCCCATGTTGACTTTCAGGCGGCCTGGAGGCGCAGCACAAGCAGTTTGAGGAAGAAGTTTTACAGAGAATAAACACATCTCTGTTTTATTTTTTTAACTACGGCTGTGAAATTAATCGAGTTAACTCATATTGATTAATTTTAATCCTGGGCATAGATGAAAAATTTTAATCACGATTAATCTAACTTTTTTTTTTTTACAAACAATCACTTTACTATGGCTGAATGTGTAAGTTTGTATATTGCAATGCACTCCATGTCAGTGCATGCTAGGTCATGTTTGTAAATGAGAAGTGGTTCTCAAACAGTTTACCTGGATAAACAATGGTTAAATAGATAACATAAATTAAAAAACTCCTTTTGTCTTATTTTATTTTATTTACTTTTGTTTTGCTGACAACCGTGACCTTAGTATCTATCTTTCATTCCTCATGTAGTACTCAGTGGGGGGCACCAGACCGCTAAAGTGCAAATCCGCTAATTGCGGACCTAAAAATTTTGTTTGCGCTTTAGCGGTCTTTCTAATTTTTATAATTCATAAGCAGCCTTGCGCTTTCTAATATTAAAATGCATTTCCACTAATAACCAATTATCTACCAGTCTTCATTATCTCGAACAGCAGAAGGTATGACTGTCAATGAATCACAACACACGTGATCTAACCAACAGCACCCCTCCCAGATAAACACACTTATTGTGAAGGTATACATCCTGCTGACTGTTGCTTTCGGTCACGGTTCTCATTTCCCACAATGCTTTGTGTCTGCTTATGTAGCAGGAAGGCAATGTTTAGAACTCCCTGTCCCAGTTAAAAAAAGTTAACGTTTGTAATCCATACTAAAATTTTGTTTGTATTGATTTATTTTACTTTACAATCGGAGTTCCTTCTTTTCAGAGTTGTAAAGTATCTAAGTACAAATACTTTGTTACTGTACTTAAGTAGAAATTTTGGTTATCTGTACTT
>NW_013952608.1:734059-735141 GCF_001266775.1 Austrofundulus limnaeus
AGTAATTTATTTTATCAATATGCAATAGAAATGTATATTAAATTTAAGATTAATCGTGATTAATTCACAGCTACTTTGGGATTAATCAGATTAAACATATTAATCATTTGACAGCATTATTTTTAACACACAAACAGCTCTGCTCACATCCCTTTTCTAACATGAACAGTTTGTCTGCACTTCAAACTCAGGTCCTCTACCAGAGGAATGGGAGCTTAGTGGAGTCTCCCACATTTTTTCTGTGTACTTTTATCGAACAGCAATAAATCAGTGTGAATGTGTAGATTATACTACAGTGAACAACTGGTCTGACAGTTGAACGAGACTTTAGAAGAATTGTCATGTTTACATCTGCTCACCTGCATTACTGAACATCTTGTTCTTGACAATAACCTGGTAGCTGTTCAGGGCCTCGGGGTACATTTCATTGTTCTCATACTGGTTGGCAAGGTTGAGCAAGACCTGGTAATGACAGAGGTATTAAAATATGTACAACAACAAAAAAGTTTAATTACTTAACCAAGAATTAAGAAGAAAACTAACAAGAAAAAACAACAACTTTGAGGAGTTCTGTCTGCATAGCTGAGACRTAAAGCCTCTGAAGTCAAACCTGTTCCCTGTTCTAAAGTCTCTGCCTACAATGGGACAAACAAAAATACAATTCAACAAACAACTAAACATTTTGATTCTCATCAGTTATGGCAAATTCCTGCTAAACCAACAATCAGATAGTTTGAGACAGAAGCTTTTTAATAAATCAAAAGTACTACAATGAACCCACTTTGACCAGAAAATACACCATTTTATTGTTCTTTTTATTAATTGCAGAAAAGTGAAATCACATCCCAGGCATGGGGTTTTATTAGTCGTATCTTCAAAGCAGAAGATCATGAAGAAGTGTTGTCCTGCTGTAAGCCTGACTTACAGAGTAGGTGAGGTCTAAATTGATGTGGTCTGCATGTCCAGACTGTTCCCTCTGTCTGACCAGGACTCGCTCCTTCCTGCCCGCCTCTTTAGCTTTTTCAAGAGCCTGTAAAACACACACACACACACACACACACACACACACACACACACACACA
>NW_013952608.1:741374-742853 GCF_001266775.1 Austrofundulus limnaeus
ATATTATATAATATTTCATCTCAAAAAAGACAAAACTTACGTGTCCTCGTTCTTTGCTTCGAGTGGAGGAGCAGGACCCCTGGATTGACCCAAAGGATCAAAGTTTGAACCTGAAAATACAGATAAGTGCTGTAGCATGAGTACTTATACTGTTGTACTGATAAACATACATGAAGGGGATAATTAGTCTTTCTGTAGAGTAGAAAAACTAAACTTTTAAATCTTTCCCTGCTCTTTCTCTATGCACACATAATTCAGAAGTTCAAAAACAACAATCCGAACAGCCAAAGACTCACAAAAAAAAAAAAAAAAAAAAACCCAGAAAGTGTTAAGAGTTAATTGGTGTGATGGGTAAAATATTTACCACGTGTCATGGAGGATGTGTAACCAGCTGCTCTGACAGCAGTCATAGGTCGACTTGTCCCATCCTTTCAAATGAAAAATGAGAAAAAAGCAAATAACTGGATRAAAAGCTTACTTGATAAAGTTAATTTCAACAAACATTGTGCCTTCTCATAAAAGAAAAAGAACAGTTTTTTCCAAAGTGCTAAAATACGACTGCATTTTATTTAGATTAATGTCTTTATGCTGCACGGTTCTCGTCACAGCTCATGAAACTGATTCATTATAAACAAAACCTGTCTGGGATTTTCAAAATAAAACAAGCCAAAACGTCAACTGTGTATGCATGATTGTTTTTCTCAAAAACAAACAAAAAAAAAAAGAATAGCTGTTAAACTTCATTGTAATAATGAAAAATTAAGAATGCAAAAAAATGTAAATGAACAAAACAAAAACAAAAAAAAAGTAGAATATAAAATTTAAATTTGGATTGGCTCTCACCTGCACAGCTCCAGTCATTGGTCTGCCCATTGAGGAGACCAAAGGGACACGAGACTACATGAAACAACACAACAACACAACCAGAACTTTTCATTTGCATTGTTGATATTAAAGCAATACATATTAATCTGTTATGATACATTGGACATTTTTACTGTTATCATGTGTGAATTGAGTTTTTAGATTTGAAGGCTTTTTAAAGTCTTGTTCTTTTCAAATGTTTTAYAAAGAATTAATGACCCTCTCCAGGTGCAAGCTTCATTACATTTGTCTGCAAAACTATGTCTAATTTATGTTAATTTAAGCAAAAACAACAACAAATGGTCTGCGTGGGAACCAAAATGTCAGTAAAAAATTATGATTTTAAATACTTCTTTGAATAATTTCTTAAAGTAGATGCTTGCTTGTAAACTGGGTCTTGTTTAAAACTTTTGTTATACTTACTCCAAATGAAACTAAAGGCCGAACTCCGATAGCAGTGCCTGGAAACTTTGCAGTCATCTGAATAATGACAAAAAATATTAGTAGTAGTAATAGTAGTTCTTTATTCATCAGTGTGCATTACCAATGCACACTATTGTGATTCATTTCCCATCAAAGTCATCTCCACTTTGCCATGCTTCTCCTCTTACATAC
>NW_013952608.1:743902-745223 GCF_001266775.1 Austrofundulus limnaeus
GTACGAACCCAAGGTTTCACAAACATTTCAGTTCCCTTAAGATAATAACAGCTCTGTCTTTTAACAAATTTACTTGAATGTTGAAAGGTAGACACCGTTATGAGCTCTGTACATGAACAGCAAAATATTATAATCAACCAAATCATAGAATTTTAATAATTTCAAATCATGAAACAATGTATTCGATGGATGGCTGTAATTTTTTCTAGTAATAACTCTTAGTSCTCTTTTCTGTAAAATAAAAACAGGATTTGTACATTAACGTGTTTTTGAATATTATCAAATAAATAAAATGTTACAGAACTTTGTGTAGTGAACYTTAACACTTACATTATGAATATGGACTTGATTATGTAATTCTAAAAGTTTCATTACTTGAGTACTTTACTATTGAGAAGAAACAACATCAACAAAAATGTGTCACTGCCAACGTCCAGATATTATTTTGACCCAATGGTGTCCTTCTGTCTTTGCCTAACTTATTTAATTAAAAGCAAAAACAGTGCATTGAGTCTTACCGGAGGCCTTCTCCCATGACTTGTTCTAACAGCTTGCTGGAAGCCTGCATCATTGTCCAGATCCTTTCAAACATGACAATAAGCAAAATCTCAATAAAATAAAAACTCTTTAACAACTAATTAACTAATGTGTCAGTAATGTAGTTGTGCATTATTGCCAGTGTCAAAGCTATGGTTGTTAGCTGCTACCATAGAGTTAAATATTGTATATTTGTTTATTTTATTCTAAATATACAGTATTTATAGGATCCTGGGTGCTACGACTTGTTGCTAATCTGTTAGCATCGGCTAAGAGAATAACTCACCTCCGAGTCAAATGTCGGATGAAAATCATTGTAACCCGAGTAAAGGTCATCCTCCTCTACGGCCAGGTGCACGTTTTCCATTTTTCTTTTACATAAATGATAAATATAATAGAAAAATAGTAAATATCTTTGCTAGATGACGGGATTATTTATTTGTTGATGTTGTGGGTATTTTACCCAAAGTTCAGCGCGGTATGGGAGGGCAGAGTTGCTTTTCGAGCTTCTGATTGGTTCCTTCTGAGTCCGTCATCAGGAAGCTGTAACGTGATTGGTTGAAGGCAGAGCTGCTGAAAGTCCACACGTTGCTTGGATACGTGAGGACGCTAACACCGCTGGTGGCGACAACCTGGCTGCCATGCTGTCGTCACGGTTTTTCGTTAACTCAGCATTAAAGCATATAAAATGATACAATTAAAATGAAAAAAAAAAAAAAAGGGTGACCGTTTGTATTTCTGAATAGAAAAACAGACTTGTGTTTTCTGGCTGCACTGGTTTTGT
>NW_013952608.1:753573-754947 GCF_001266775.1 Austrofundulus limnaeus
TGCTACCCTTACTCTCTGGTGCTCAAGAGGTAGAAGAGGCTGGCTCACTGCTGCCAACTAGTGGTCAGAGGCTGAACTACAACATAAAAATGAACGGCTGTCAGGAAAGTTGACATTTTAAACCTTAATAAAAAATCGATACAGGGCTTTAGAATATCGATACAGTATCGGGAAATGAAATGTAACGATATTTCAGTGTATCGATATTTTCTTACACCCCTAAGAYCAACACCTTTTTRAATATTCTTCTATTAGTGTAGAATAATCTAGTCCAGGTTTGAAGAGTCTAGGTGTTGTAGGTTTTGAGCTAGAGCAGATTAAACATGCTCAAGTTAGTGAAAAATTTGATGTAATTGCCCTTTAGTCATTTCCCGAATCAGAAGCTGGAATCAGAAGCTAACTTCAGCTTCGTTTCCTCTGTTAACCTTTAAAGTAAATACTGACATTTGACATTAAAATGTCTCATTTTTACCATTCTGTTGATGTTATTCAGTGTTTAATTTTCTGTAAATAAGCCTCAGAGTCTCCAGATCAGTTTTATTTTCCAGCAGTTTTTAATATGGAGTGGTGAAAACATGACATGAAGACAGGAGTGTGCAGTCAGTCTCAGAGCTCGTCTTAACAAAGAGTGAAATTTGATGCAGTGTCATTTAATTTTTATCTGTTTTAGTGGGCTGATCGGCCACTCCTGGGCCATGATTTTCATCAGTGGAGGCTACAGTGTGAAGCTGTACGACAACCGTCCAGGACAAGCAGCTGCAGCCATTGCAGAGATCAGGTGATCCATACTGAACAGATCTTTATATCATTTAATCATAATTACTGCTATATAGCACCTGGTCATTGAGAGCTGCCATCCTGCATGTTTTAATTGTTTCTCTGCTCTAACACACCTGATTCAGTGACTGAATTACCTCTAAAATTTCTGCAGAATTTTGTTAATCACTCATTTATACCAATCAGGTGTGTTGGAGCAGAGAACTAATACTTTGATCTAATAATAGTCTAATATTACAATAAAGTTAAAGGGATCCTGTTCACAAAACGGGATCGTATATTGACTAATAACTTGTAAAAGTCTAAAATTACAGATTTTTTTAATGGACTAACGTCTGTATAAAAGAGCTGTGGACCTTTTTGTGTTTATTAAATTCACTTACCGGACTACATCTACTGAGTTTCTTAGAATTTCATTATAATTTGACCATCCAGTGATTCATGAGATACAGATGGTAAAATAAGTATTGAACACGTCACCATTTTTCTCAGTAAATATATAACTATAGGTGCTAATGACATGAAATTTTCACCAGATGTCGGTAACAACCCAAGTGATCCATACATACAAAGAAATCAAACCATAAATGTCCAGAA
>NW_013952608.1:761262-763474 GCF_001266775.1 Austrofundulus limnaeus
ATCTTTCTAATTACTTCTCTCTCTGTTATTCTCTCTGTCTCTATTTCCTCTTCACTTAAAAAAAGTCACTGATGATGAAGAAATAAACTAAATAAACTAATAATATTTGGTTTCGTTTTCTACTGAAGTGACAAAAAAATCAGTACGTGTCTGCACTAATTAATCATCATTATGACAAGTTTAACAGAAACAGCAGAACTTCAAGTTTTAGGTCTTAATAAACCAGATGTTTGCAGGTACATGAAACTTAGATGGCAATGCAAATAGTTTAAGAGACAGAAGGAAAGGAGGATGTTAGTCTTAACTTTTTATCTTATCAATATGTGAGAAAACCAGAACGAACACTTGGGTCTCTCGGTCGCGTCAGCTGGACACCGGTACGCTTATCAAAACATTCAGCTTTGATCTGGAGGTGTCTTCACCGTTAAGTTCAAGCATTTAGGAAGTTTCACCCAGATCAGCAAGAAACTCCTGTCAGGTTCCTTACTTCCAGTAAAAACTTCCAGAGTTTTGATTTTTCAGCATCTCTGAAAATCTGTCTCAGGTCCAAAGAGAGAGCCAAAGCCTATTGGGTCCCGTTTTCAAAATAAAATACTTCTCAAAAGAAGTTTTAAAACAAAACTTAATGGAGCTTGAAAGCTGGTTGTTTTGGTCACGACTGAAGGTATCGTGAACCTGTGGCAAAAGCTTTGCTCATTAACACTTGAGGTCAAATCTCATTACTGAACGCTGATTTTCCTGAGGAGGAAAAACTGCTTCTCCTCGTTGGGATGAAGATGGTGTCTGAATGTCGAGCGGCTCATCCTGGTGTTAGTTTCTACAGAAAACGTTACTAAAGCACGTGCCCTCGAGGTTAGTGGTTAGTCAACAAGTGAATGTTGAAGTTTAGTCTAGACTAGGGCTGCAACTAATGATTATTTTAATAGTCAATTAATCTGAGGATTATTTTTTTCGATTAATCGGCCAAATCATTAAAACGCTTGATTACATGAATATGAGTAGATATAAATTAAGTTAACTCCTTAAGGATGCAAGTTATTGATGATGAATTAATCTGAAGTTGATTTATCTTATAGATTGATTAACAATTAATTAATAAGCAGCCATTTTTTTAAAAACGGGAGTTTTCTTTTGAATCANATATTTCACACTAAATTAGATAAAACATCAGCTTCTTGTGTAGGTTTAACGCTGTTTTGATATATTTTAAAGAATATCAGATCCTGGTAAATGTTACCATGTCCTTAAAACACAATTGTTGATCTAATAMTAGTCTAATATTACAATAAAGTTAAAAAAGGGATCCTGTTCACAAAACGGGATCACATATTGATTAATAACTTGTAAAAGACTAAAATTACAGATTTTTTTAATGGACTAACGTCTGTATAAAAGAGCTGTGGACCTTTTTGTGTTTATTAAATTCAYTTACYGGACTACATCTACTGAGTTTCTTAGAATTTCATTATAATTTGACCATCCAGTGATTCAWGAGATATGTTGCAAACAGTTCAACACAGACATGGGGAAAATGTCGTCACCTGCCTTGCAGTGTTGAGTGATATAGACTGAAAACTCTCAGTACTGGTAGCTGACAAAGGCCTGTTCAAAAGAAAACTGGCTTTTCCATTCGGTCCTTACAGAGAAAAGTAAAAACATGAATCCTGGATGATCAGCAACTTCTGCTTCCTGTAAAATCACATGACAAACACATGTTCAGGCCTAAAAACATCTTCACAGTCAGTCAGCAGAAGTTAAACATTACTGACGAACGACAAAAAGCCTTTTGGTGAAACYTCTGTGTTTATTATTAACAAGTTTATCTGTTAAAAAAGCAAAAACAAACAGCTTAAGTTTAACCTTTTCTGTTAAAGATGCAACTGTAACAGTGTAGTGATTATACACCCTCTTATAAGGATATAATTACACTTCTTATAAATGAACTGTTATTAGGAAATTCACTTTTGTTTAAGGAAAAAAACAACCCCTCTATGTAAAACTGAGGACACACAATAAGATGGACTTGACTCAGGAGTTTAGCTTGATCTAGATCAGGGGTTCTTAACCTTTTTGATCTCGGAGCCCAATTTGTTGAACATAAAGTGACACAAGGCCCAGTCACACATTACCAATGTATGGATCAAAATTATAAATCTTGGTTTAATTTTTATTGTATTTACATCATAACTAAACTATCATAACTAACATAACT
>NW_013952608.1:767170-768660 GCF_001266775.1 Austrofundulus limnaeus
ATTTATTGCCCCTCGGGGTGACCCCCTACAACAGGTGAGTGAATAATAGGCTTTATGTACGACTGTATGAACATGACTGTATTGACCTGCAAGTATCATCTTATTTATTTGTATCTAAACTGATTCAAAATTCTCTGAATCATCAGGACCACYAAGGCTCATTACTGTAAAAATGATATTCAAACCAGCACTCATACATTAACAAACAAGTATGATTTCTGGAGTTGTCTGCATTGTCATGTTTTTCTRGTTTGGACTCATCAGGCTCAGGAGTCTCCTCTACTGTAAGTTTGTGACAGACTCTAAAACGTCTGGAAACATCTGGTTTAGAGTTATTCTGTATTAACAGGTCATGTTCACTGCTTTTAGGTTTTAAATATGTTTTCTAACTTTAATTCTCTATTCAAGTAGCAAATAAATTTTTTGTGTGTTGTTTTTATTGTGTGTTACGAGTTTGTCGTGCTGTGTGTTGCTCAGGAAGCAGCTGGAGGAGCTGGAGAAGAGCAACATGCTGAGAGGAGAGCTGAGCACCAAGCAGCAGCTTGCTCTGCTCAGCAGTTCTGAGGACTTGGCTCAGGCGCTGGACGGAGCTTTTTTTGTCCAGGTATCACAGCAGACCACACAGAAAAGACCTCATTGTTTGTGTGTTTGGGGCAGGACGTCCAGATCTGCTCCGTAAACTCGTTGTTGTGGAACTTGTTTTTTTTTAAACCTTCTGAAGTAAATCCTGAAGTGACTTAGCTCAGTGCAGCATGTTGTTCACAATCAGTTATACTCAAGGGGGCAGAAGATCATTACTTCTGGGAAATTTAATGTAACTCTGGATGTTTTTTTTTAATTAATTTTAAAAGCCACGGTTTATTCTGCTGTGCTTTCGATCCTCCACAGTGTTTATAAAGACATCCTAATGTATTTAAAGCTTATAACAGGGTTCATGCTGGGACTTAAAAAGTCTAAAAAAGTCTAAAATTTGAAAATCTAAATTTTAGGCCTAAAAAAGTCTTTAAAACGCCCAGATTTTCATCCAAGGTCTTAAATTAAATTTTGCCTAGTCTTAATTTTTTTTCTGCTTTTGATTGTTCCTGAAAACTGTTGGCTGCATAAATAAATAAAGTTAAGAGTCATAATCAGAGGTTGACACGATCTGTCTTCATGATGCTGTTTGCTACTGTTCGTGATGAAACTACAAATCCCATGATAACTGCAGGTAAAACTCACAGTTTCAGGGGTGGAAATTAGCACCCRCCACTGGCCAAATGTGGGTAAAATTATGAAGTGGCGTGTAGATCTGAACAACGCACCTGCCACGGTGGCAGGTGTGCAATGAACTRAAAAAAATTGTGTTCAAATCACGCTACTGACCTTTGTCAACACTTCAGTTTCGTTTTTATTTTGCATTTCAGAGCCTGTGGGACATTAAAAAACATTAAATAACTTCCAACCCTCTGCAGCTAGAAATAAATTCCCCCCTCCTCCTTGCCTGCGCTCTG
>NW_013952608.1:775750-777823 GCF_001266775.1 Austrofundulus limnaeus
TGTTTAATCTATAATGTGTTGATTGATAYAGATTAGTTACATGTCCGAAATATCTATAACAACACATATTTATCCATTATGAAAACATTAGAAGAGAATTGTGTATGAATGCCTGTGATTCAGCCGTAGGTCAGTAGGGGGCGAACGCAGGCTTTGAAGACTCTATAAATGGATCAACTTCCTGGTTGGCTGGCAGTGTGTGGTTTCCTGTCAGATCCGAATGGCGATAAATCCTCACTCCAGAATTCTGGTTTTGTATGGTTTTATCCCGTCTAACAATCATATTATTTACCATTGGTGGTTTTCTATTGACTTCAGTCTTTGAGCACGAATATTTCTTACAACAGTTTTTATTTATTTCAGTTAACTAAAATGTTTTTTTCAATTTCAGTTTTCGTTTAGTTAGTTTTAGTTAACTGTAATAACCCTGCCTCTGAGCCCGTCTCAGATGATGGAGCTTCTCTCTGAGTCTGGCCTCTCTTCAGAGGAAGCAGCCTTAGATGGGATAAAACCAGCTCAGAGTAGAGCCCCTGTTCCTCCTTGAAAGGAGTCATCTGATCCCTCTGGAGGTTTTCTGGGGACGTCCCACTGGAAGGAGACTTTGGGGCAGACCCAGAACTCACTGAATGAATGAATGTTATTGTGTACCGTTACAGCATTACAATAAAACTGTGTTGGTGCTCCCRGAACAGTAACGTAATAAAATAAAATAAAGCCAACACAGAATAAATGGATATAAATACAATAAGAATATACAAAAATGTGCAAACAGAACAGTGTTCAGCTTCAACAATTCAAATATTTGATCAAACTGCAGTAGTAAGTCTACATTACCCTTCCAGATGTAATAAGATAAGTTGGTGTTTGTGTCTTAAAGTTTGTTTCATCTTGACCGCTCTGGGGAAGAAGCTGTTTTTCAGTCTTGTGATGCGGGTCCTCATAGTCCTGAATCTCCTGCCAGAGGGTAGGGGCATGTATAAGACCTCGTTTTGTAATAAGAGTGTATTATGTAATAATGAAATAAAATCAGACTTCAAAATGTAATAAACTCACGCTAAAAACCACATTATGTAATAATTGACACAAAATGTAATTAAAGTCTTCAACTGATTTCCTGTGTGGCTCCTCCCCCAGTTTACCCACTAGGACACTGATGGGTCTTGGAGAGGAGACGATGTCTCCCTCTTGGTTTCTTTTTAACCACCACCTTACATTAAAACTCTCCGAGTAGTACATTTAAATCATACTTTGCCATTAAGTACATAATCATTACTCGTTATACATATTTGCCAGCATTATCATTGATTAAATTTAATAAATCACTTCTGTTCTCTCTGTTTCTTGAGCTTCTTGTCCCTCTGGCCTGTGTCTCGGTCCTTCTTATGGGTCCTTTTCCTGTCCCGTTCTCTTCTCTGTTGAGAGTCGAAAGAAGGAGGCTCTGCTGGCCTGACTCCAACTCTGGCGATGGTTGGTGCAGTGGGGTCTCTTGACACAACACATTATGTAATAACATTATTACATTTTGCGGCAATTATTACAAAATGTGGTGGTGTAATCATCTGGTGCTTTATGTAATAAACAAAAAACAGTATTTCTGTTCATCCTAATCAAAATACTTGTAATAACTCATGTTGCACATACTACATAATTAAATATTTATAACTTTGGTCAATAAACACAGAACTTCTCATCTTTTATTTGCATTTTCAGTCAAATTCTTGTGTATACGGATGTATAGAGCAATCTCACCGATTGTTTTCATGTTTTATGGAATCTTTCAAAAACTTAGTTTCTAATTTATTCAACATGTCAGAGCCTGTAGGATGTTAAAACAATTATTAACATCAAATATCCACTTCCAACCCACTCTGTTAGAAACAAGTTCTTCTACCCTCATTTCCTTCTGATACTGCTACAGCAGATAGTCCGCCTGCACCCCGCCCCCCTACATGTGATTAATACAGATTTTTATTTTTTTTTTCACAAAAATTACAGATTTTTAAGGCTCATTATACAGGTAAACGTCTGAAGGGGTTGACATGAACAACTAACTTTTAGATATATTTCCAGAGT
>NW_013952608.1:777916-779773 GCF_001266775.1 Austrofundulus limnaeus
TGCCGCAACATGTAATAATGTTATTACAAAATGCGTTGAAGACTTTTATTACATTTTGTGTCAATTATTACATAATGCGTTTTTTTAGCGTGAGTTTATTACATTTTGAAGCCTGATTTTATCACATTGTTACATAAGGTGCTGTTATTACAAAATGCGTTGAAGACTTTTATTACATTTTGTGTCAATTATTACATAATGCGTTTTTTTAGCATGAGTTTATTACATTTTGAAGCCTGATTTTATCACATTGTTACATAAGGTGCTGTTATTACAAAATGAGGTCTTACAGGGGCATGAAGAGGTGATGAACAACAGGGTGGGTCGAATCGTGGAACATGTTCCTGGTCCTGCTCTGACCTGTCAGCTCTGATCCTCTGTGCTTCTTTGACCCAGTGGAGTGCCTCCTGTTCCTTCTTGTGACATCCTACATACCAGTACATCAGGATGCTCTCCTCTCTACACCTGTAACAGTTCCTAAGGAGGTTCTGGGGCAATCCCATCCTCCTCAGTTTCCTTAGAAAGTAGAGGTGTTGATGTGCCGTGCCGATCACCCGGGAGGTGTGTGCGTTGTCCACTGAAGTGTTTATTTATCCTCTCTGGCCTGGGAATGCTTTGGGATCCCACAGGAAGTGCTGGAGGAAGTTGCTGGGGAGAGGGAGGAATGGGTTTCCTTCGTGGTTCTGTTCCGTTCATGACCCTACTGCAGATAAATGGAAGAAAATGGATGGGATGGGTTTACCAGGGGGTACTAGATAAATATGGTCTGTATTGTGTTTTTATTTTCATTGTGGTTCTCTGCAAAGACCTGACAGTTCCTGCAGATTTCAGGTGTTATGTTTGTTTGTCTGACTTCTCTTCATGCTTCCTAATATTTAATTTAGCTGTTTTATTCATCTGCACTGTACAGTTTTATTTTGTGTGATTTTTTTTTTTCATCCTAGTACAAATTTTAGTGTGCTTATGTGTTCCAGGAGTGCGTGTTCGAGCAGCTGGAAGTCAAGCAGCACGTCTTTCAGGACGTGGAGCGCCTTGTGGGTGAAGAGGTCATCCTGAGCAGCTCCACTTCCTGCCTGGTGCCGAGCAGCGTTTTCTCCAAAGTTCAGAACAGAAGTCGCTGCCTTGTTTCTCATCCGGTTAGTTTGAACGCAGCCCTGCTGTCAGTGACCTGTGTGTTGGRAAATGCTAATTCCAAAATAAGAGAAGGGGAATGCAGCTAATTAGTGACTATTGTGTATTCAAAGGGCCACTACTTGTACCTTCTCACAAACATTGAGATTTAAAAAAGTCTACATACACCTTCCAGTACTGTGAGCTTAAGGGTCTAACAGCTTAAAACAACAATTTATTTAGTACAGAAAAAAATATAAAACTAAATGAATTGTTTAAATCATTTAGTAGACAACTTATCCCATCACATGTTATATAAAATAAAATAAGACTTCTCAACCAGGGGTGGAGCTGTACACACCGCTTCCACAGTGAAACATTTAGGAGTGTAATAATCCTCCTGAACAGTTGGTGGCAGTGTTTAACAGTTTGAAACATCACCAAGCTCTATCGCTGAGGAAGAGTAATGACAAGGAAGTGATTTTTTTTATAGAGAACATATGACTATGTAATCTGACTTATGGTGACAACTTTTGGACTTATGGAGACAAGTGGGTTTTTATTTGTTTGTTTGTTTTTGTTGTTTTTGTCACCATAACAGTGTCATTTTACAGTGGTTTGCAAAAGTATTCATACCCCTTGAACTTTTCCATATTTTGTCACATTACAACCACAAACATAAATATATTTCACAGGAATTTAATGTGAAAGACCAACACAAAGTGGTATACAATTGTGAAGTGGAAG
>NW_013952608.1:780993-782108 GCF_001266775.1 Austrofundulus limnaeus
CTTCCACTTCACAATTGTATACCACTTTGTGTTGGTCTTTCACATTAAATTCCTGTGAAATATATTTATGTTTGTGGTTGTAATGTGACAAAATATGGAAAAGTTCAAGGGGTATGAATACTTTTGCAAACCACTGTATGTTCTGAAGGCTGCATGATGCTCTGTGTTTGGTTATGAGTAGGCCTATCACTAATTCAAAAATAGTGGAATACCCCTCTAAATTCACTGTTGGTGGCTATCAATATTGCACCTGTTCATTGGGTAAAATTATTAATATTAGTTTCAAACATACAGTTGAGGGTCATCATTATTTGGCACAATGATGTGGTACAATTAAAAATAAATCAATAAACAATATGAAAGTAAAAAGCACTCCTATAGTCATTGGATATGATAAATTGTGTCTCATTAATTAACCTTATCTCACCTTCATCAGTGAGTTTAAAACAGGATAATGAAACTAGTTTAATGAATAATATGTCTCTGAAATAATTATTAAATCAAGTGTAAAGTGTAGGTAAAAGTATGTTAAACAACCTGGTAAAATACACCAGAATGCAGGAAATGGCATCTATTTTGTTCAAAATTTTCTGGAGGAGGACCCCCAGACCCCCCAACAGTGTGTCCCCCCACTTTTAAAATGGTTCTGACACCCATGTTTATACTGTAACGTAGTCATTGTCTGTATAAGGACATAATAAAATGATCAAAACACAAAGATCTGCAGAAACTTTAAAGTAAAATGTGATGTAATTTTCCTGGCCACCCCTGTGCAGAGGTGTCAGAAGTATCCACATTCATTACTTAAGTAGAACTATAGATACTAGGGTTTAAAAACACTTTTTTTTTTGGAAGTAGAAGTATCAAGTCAAGCATTTTACTCAAGTCAAAGTATAAAAGTACTGCTTTTGAAACTACTTAAAGTATAAAAGTAAAAGTAATGAACACTTTAAAAAGCCATTCAGGATAAAAGCGTTTTTATTTGAAAATAGATATTTTTACATTTAGCAGCCAATCTGAAGACATTTAATTTTAAAAATACTTAAATCATTTGAACTAATTAATGAATAACAACACATTTTAATTATTTAATGTATAAAACCCTCACATTATAC
>NW_013952608.1:782581-792664 GCF_001266775.1 Austrofundulus limnaeus
CTTCTTGCCCAACCACAATCAAATTCACTTTATCCAAGGGCTCCATGTATCTGGATAGATGTATATTTATTTATTTATTTCTGAACAATGAAAAGATGGAATAAAAATAAAAACAAGTCAAAGTGAAATAGAAATGAAATACTTTTTGCATTTTCAAAAAGTAAGGAGTAGAAAGTACAGATAATTGAATTGAAACGTAAGAAGTAGAAGTAAAAAGTAGGCTGAAAAATATTTACTTCACTAAAGTATAAATAACCAAAATTTCTACTTAAGTAAAGTAAAAAGGTATTTGTACTTAGTTACTTGACACCTCTGCCCCTGTGTGAGTAGTGGACCCAGTCTGACCACCCCTGATAAAAATGTCTGGCTCCACCACTCTTCTCAACATGAAATGATCTATAACGCTTCAAACATTTACAACAGTTTTATTGTACCACATCAACCTCTTCAAACTGGCTTTGTTTGGTTAGTTGTAGCTTGACTCAGATTTTTGATTTATTTGTTCAGTAATATCTTTAATGCATCATCAACCAGCGAGGTTAGTTTGCTTTTAATGCATTTATTTGATTTAATCAGCAACTGTCAAACTAATAAACTGTAAATGTAGGAATCACCCCTTGGAAATGATATTTAAAACTTGAAAATGTTTTATTTTTTGTATGTTTTTTTTACTCATTCAATAAAAACTAAAAGAAAAAATATATATACACACAATAAAAAACATGCATTTCTAATCCTTATCATTCTTTTAAACATACAAATTGATCCAACAGTTTTAACATCAGTCTCTCAAGATTATTCCAGTTTTATTCTCTGTGTTGAAGTACTCCGTGCCTTCAAACTGGTTCAAATTTTAGGTTTTACAAAAATCTCCATTCCTTGTAATAACTCTGTCTTAACATAATAAAATTGGTGTTTAAAGGTAAAATGTTAACCTGTAAAATATTATAATCACGTAAATCATGATGCAGGCATCTGGTTAGGATGCCTCCTGGACGCCTCCCTGGTGAGGTGTTCGTCCCACTGGGAGGAGACCCAGAGGAAGACCCAGGACACGCTGGAGGTACTATGTTTCTCAGCTGCCTGGGAACTCCTTGGGATTCCCCCAGAGGAKCTGGTCCAAGTGGCTGGAGAGAGGGAGGTCTGGGTCTCTCTGCTTAGGCTGCTGCCCCCGAGGCCCAACCCTGGATAAGTGGAAGAAGATGGATGAATAGAACTATCTTTGAATTTCAAAAATTTCAATGTATTTGATGGATGACCATAATGTTTTCTACTAATAATTCTTATAGCTCCTATTTGTAAAATAAAAATAGAATTTGTAATAGTTCTGCATGCTTTTCCCCAAACTTTAGTTCAGTAAGTAAAATGCAGAACAATCATTGCATTATACAATATATTCAAAGTTTTATCATTCAATAACTCCCTTACTTTGTACAGTAATGCAATTTATTTAGCTATTTTTATTCATAAATAATTTATGTGGGACTTCCATGTCAGCTTTTCATCAATGACAACACCCAAAATCTTCACCTCACTCACTTTATAAATCTAAAGTTTTCCTTTGATCTTACTTGATTTATAACATTTAAATGTGTTTCCACATGTTGGTTTTGTTGGTGATCTTTTTCGTTATTTAACACTCCTAAAACTAAGTCAAATGTAAGAACGTATTACRAAACACTCTTGTTCTTTTCAGGTAAACCCACCTTATTGTGTCAAACTGGTGGAGCTGGTACCTCACCCAGAGACAGCAGCCGTAGTTATGGACACTGCCTTCTCATTGATGACTGAGGTAAAGACGTCAGATTAAACTGTCTGGATCTAGTTTATGTCAGGACATGCAGGGTGATGACGTTTGCCAGCATGTTGGAACATGAAGTCCAACAAAAACCTCTGAAAATGCAAAAAGAAATGTGAAATTTTTATTTTAACAATTGTACAAAATAAAATAAAAAATAATAGTGTCAGGGCGGCTGGGGCGTCATCCTGGAAGTGGTACGTTGCTGGTTCAGTCCCTTGTTCCAGCTGTCTCAGTTGCTCTGTCCTTGGGCAAGACACTTCACCTTTTACCTTTATTTATCCAGACAAATCCCATTGAGATCRCACATCCCTTTTTCAAGGGCAGCCTGGGCCTTAAGGCAACCTATTGTACATGTTTTTGGGATGTTTGGGGGACTGGAGTACCCAGAGAAAACCCACCCAAGCACAAAGAGAACATGCAACCTCCGCACAGAAAGACCTCAGGTCCAAACGGGATGGAACCCAGGACCTTCTTGCTGTGAGGCGTCGGTGCTGAGCCGCCATACTGCCTTTAACAACGGGCTTCAGAAAAAAAATAATTTTAAACAAAATATATGAAGTGATATTCATAAAAATATTGTTGTACTTATCATGGTGTGTRTATACCTGGTTTTTGTTATCTTTTTAGGACCTTTTCTAGTATAAAACACCTTCCTTGTCATTTTGGGGACCAAAGAATGATCCTAATATACCAGRGTTATTCAACTAAACTGCTCCACGGGCCACAGTTACTGCAGACCAACAGCTCAGGAGCCGAACAGCAGTTAAAGTTATTGTGTAAATAAACCAAGTATTACAAAGATCTGTTACCTTTGAAATAGTTTTTTTTTTTTTTTGCTGTATTTAATCATGATTACAACATACAGAACCCTATAAAAGTAGTGATAATTAAACAATATCAGAAACAAAAATAAAATGTTTATCACAAATATTTTAACATCTTCTGTGTGCATAGAAATGGTTTTTACCAGCTTGTAGCCAAGTTTCTGATGTTTCTGTAGATACCAAACATGTCTATGTTTAACTAAAGGAACTTAGAGTAATTAAAGTAGAAAACCGGGGGTTTGGGCTTAAGAGATGAATGAACCAATTGGCGGGCCGAACTTTGGTCACTCCGGCCCGCGGGCTGCCAGTTGAATAGCCCTGTAATATACTTTAGGATTAGGCTACAGAAATAATGGAAGTGAATTTACAGTCCTAATAAGGATAGAAATATGTGTGTGTGTGTCATTTAGAAAAATATCTATGAACGGAGTTTAATAAGACTAAAATAAGTTGACCCATGTTGAAAACAGCTGCARCAGATACTCAACCTTATCAAACACTACAAATCTCTCAAACTCAGGCAATTTTACAGACACTAAGCTAAAATCATAGAAACTGAGTCATTCACAACACAACCTCTGAGCGCTAACAGRTTTCATCAGATCTTTGTTCAAATCTCTATATGCATTGTGTCAGGTGAWATRCATTTCTTCAAGGATTGCTAAAATTGATTTTGACTCCCAGAGACGTTTTTTTTTTTCTGGCTTTGAATAACCTTCAGATGTAGAGAATCACATGAACGCAATAAAAAGTATCGTTAAAAGAAACGGATTAGACAAAGAACATCAGGTTGTTGTGGAGGTTCTGGTTCTGAGATGTTGGCCTTGTGGACCAAAAAGACGTGTTTTGTTTCTGCTTGAACTGGTTTATTCTCAACAAGTGTTTGACTTGAGAAGGTAAAAAGAGGCATTAACTTTGTGTTTTGTTGCTTTAATATTTTTTGGASTAGTTTCTCTACTTGACGTCTGATTTGTCGTGTTTCAGGTCGGCCAGGTGCCAATCCGACTGAGAAAAGAGATTGATGGCTTTGCTATCAACAGAGTCCAGGCTGCCATCACTGCAGAGTCTTGGAGGCTGGTCCAGGTACGTGGAAACACAATGYTCATTTTAGAAACAACCTACAGTCTTCTGACTCATCTCCGGGGTGTTCCACTGATATTTAACACTGCTAACACTGCTATTTGTTAAGGCTGATTAACATTCAAAACAAGAGGTTGACATGGCAGCAAATACAAGTAACCAAACCACAGAAAAGCAGCATTTTTTTAGCCAAGTGAAGAATGTTCTTTCACTGTCTTTAAATGTTTTTTATGTGAATGCTCTCATTACTTGTGGTACAGTTTGGTAATTTCAGCATTTATTTTAGAATTGTGTGGACAGACAGTGTTTTCATAAACTGATTTAAAAACAATCAAATATAAAATAAAAAAAATATCTGGAGTGCTGTCGCCAGGTCCTAACGTTTTGTGTGACCAAGTCGTTGTGCTCAGCTCACTTTTGCTGTTATTGGTTCCCTTCAAAAATTAAACACAATGTGAAGAAGTTTACATTCATCTTTGCTGGTGTGTGATCACCTGAAACGGTTCAGAAGTGAATACAGCAACTACGGTAATAATCTTTTTTGCTAGAGTTAGGTATAGATGATCTAGAAATGATTTCTGATGCATATAGTTGGGATCTTGATCGATGGTGACTGTGTGCATTTAAACAAAACCTCATCAACCAACATGTCTGAACAGGACAGTGTTACCTTTATCTTTATCTTTATTTGTTTAACAGGGACAATGCATACAAAAACATAGAACAGATCAAGTCTGTAACTGATGCGTTGCACAAAGAGTATATAGCTACAGCTAATTTACAACTCCAGTCCCTGGCTGGGTATTTCTACACAAATAAAGTACATACAGTTTATGAATCCATATACACAAAAAAATATATAAGCATGTCTGCCAACAAATTCATAAAATCAACCAATACAACTTACAAATTCATGCAATAAAAATGATCAAAAAATCATACAAAACATTAAAATACGTAAAAGTTAAGAATTCTAAAACAAACAGTTCGAATAACCTTAGAACCTCTAAAATTAACCATACACATCCTCAGGTACCTCTCCATCCTCCCTCATTAGCCAACACACGCTAAAAATTATCACTACACTAACTCACCAACACATACAGTCCTGCACAGACGGTTCTCATCATTAAATCTAAATACTAAAAATGATCACACCTTTGGTTTTCCTTTAACCAAGATTTAGTCATGTGGATGAATTTTTAAAATTCAAATGTAGCTTTTATTTTCAGAGGCAATAAGTTCCATAATGTTGTGCTTTTGCATGAAAACGTAGTCTTACCAAATGAGGTTCTACATAGGGAAGTTACACAGTTCTGTTGTAATGATCCTCTAGTGACCCTGTAGCTGTAGAACAGTTTGTCTTGATACAAGAAGATACTTGGATTTTACTTTTTTTTTCAACATTTTTTTGTATGTTGTCTAAATATAATTAGATCACATTCAGACATGTAAAAACCGACTTTAAGAAATCAACTTTAAGAAAATATAYAGCAAAACCAATGTGGTGGTGACTTTTAATATCTGTTAAATTGAGATGAATATGCACAAACTAAATGATTTACTTTGTCATATCAAGGACATACGCACTCTTTAGGTTAATGTAGTTAATAAAGCATTTATGATAAATAAATGATGATCGTGGATACAAGTGGTCGAAATGAGTTTTCTCCGCAGGGTAGCTGTGGAGAAAGGAGGTGGTTCATCTAGTAAGGATGCCTCCTGGACGCTGATTTATGATGATCATAAATGATGTAAACCTTCATCACTTCATGAAGTAGCTTAAAAGACGTCCATTAAGTTTGTTCAAAGATCTACACAAACATCTGTCAGAGCAGAGACATCCAGCAGTTTCCTCTTCAGCTTTGTCTTTGTCACAGTTCATCCATCCATCCATCCATCCATCCATTATCTTCCGCTTTATCCGAAGTCGGGTTGCGGGGGCAGCAGCGTGAGCAGGAAAGCCCAGACCTCTCTTTCCCCAGCCACCTCTTCCGAGTCTTCTGGGAGGACTCCAAGGCRTTCCCAGGCCAGCCTAGAGACATAGTCTCTCCAGCGTGTCCTGGGTCTTCCTTGGGTCTCCTCCTAGTTTGACATGTCTGAAGCACCTCCCTTGGGAGGCGTCCAGGAGGCATCCWTACTAGATGAACCACCTCCTTTCTCCACAGCTACCCTGCGGAGAAAACTCATTTCGAYCACTTGTATCCACGATCTTGTTCTTTTGATCACTACCCAAAGTTTGTGACCATAGATGAGGGTAGGAATGTAGACTGTTTGGTAAACAGAGAGATTTACCTTACAGCTCATCTCCCTCTTCACCACAACAGACCGGTACAGAGTCCGCAAAGCTGCAGAAGCTGCATCAATCTGTMTATCAATCTCATGCTCCATTCTTCCCTCACTCGTGAACAAGACCCCAAGATACTTGAACTCCTCCAAWTGAGGCAGAACTTCACCCTCAACCCGGAGCGAGCAAYCCACCCTTTTTTKACTGAGGACCATGGACTCAGATTTGGAGGTGYTGATCCTCATCCCAGCCTCTTCACACTCTGCTGTGAACCGCTCTAGTGAGAGCTGAAGATCMTGGCGCGATGACGCCAACAGAACTAYATCATCTGTAAACAGTAGAGATGAAATCCTGAGGCCACAGAACAGGACTCCMTCCACCCTCTGGCTGCACCGAGAAATTCTGTCCATGTAAGTWATGAACAGAATTGGTGACAATGGGCAGCCCTGGTGGAGTCCAATTCCCACTCTGAAAGGGTCTGACTTACTACTGGCAATGCGAACCAAACTCTTGCACTGCTTGTACAGAGACTGAATGGCCCGTAACAACGGACCCACAATCCTATACTYACGTAGCACCCCCCACAGTGTACCTCRAGGAACATGGTTGAATRCCTTCTCCAAGTCCACAAAACRCATGTAGACTGGATTAGMAAACTCCTATGACCCCTTGAGGATTCTAGTGAGGGTAAAGAGTTGGTCCAGTGTTTCACAGCCAGGACGGAATCTGCATTGTTCCTCCAGAATTTGAGGTTCAACTATTGATCGGACTCTCTTCTCCAGTACCCCTGAAAAGACCTTACCGGGGAGGCTAAGGAGAGTGATGCCCCTGCAATTCTCTTTAAAGAGAAGAACCACCGCCCTAGTCTGCCAATCCAGTGGCACTGCCCCCGATGTCCATGTGATGTTGCAAAGGTGTGTCAACCAGGACAGCCCCACAACATCCAGAACCTTGAGGACATCAGGGCGGATCTCATCCACCCCTGGAACCCTKCCGCCATGAAGCTTTTTAACTACCTCAGTGACCTCGGCTCCAGTTATGGACAGACCAGCCCCAAAGTCCTCAGACTCTGCTTCCTCCATAGAAGACGTGCCGGTGGGCTTGAAAAGGTCTGAGAATTATTCCTTCCACCTCCTGACAACCTTCACTGAGCACAGTGTTAGTAAAGTGCTGCTTCCCCCGCCTCAGCYGCCAGATAGTTTGCYAGAATCCCCTCGGAGCCGATCGAGAGTCTTTGTCCAAGGCCTCACCAAACTCCTCCCACATCYRAGCTTTTGCCTCAGCAACGGCCAGGGCTGTGGCTTGCTTGGCCTGTCAATACTCATCAGCTGCCTCCGGAGTCCTACCAGCCAACAAGGCTAGATAGGACTCCTTCTTCAGCTTGACAGCCTCCCTTACCCGGGGTGTCCACCACCGAGTTCGAGGATGGCCATCGCGAGAAGCAMCGACAACCTTGCAGCCACAGCTCAAGGCAGCCACTTCAACAATTGAGGCACGGAACATGGCCCACTCAGACTCAATATCCCCTGCCTCGGCTGGGATGTGGTTGAAGTTCTCCTGGAGGTGTGAGTTCAAGATCTGTCTGACAGGTTCCTCTGCCAGGCATTCCCAGCAAACCCTCACTACACGTTTGGGTCTACCGGGTCTGTCCAGCATTTTCCCCCGCCATCTGATTCACTCACTWCCTGGTGGGGATCAGCTGACAGCTCAGCTCCTCTCTTCACCTGAGTGTTCAAAACATGCAGCCGTAGATCAGATGACACGACTACAAAGTCAGTCATTGATCTGCGACCTAGGGTGTCCTGATGCCACATGCACTTATGGACACCCCCTWATGGTCGAACATGGTGTTTGTGATGGACAAACTGTGACTAGTACAGAAGTCCAATAACAGAACACCGCTCAGGTTCAGATCAGAGAGGCCGTTCCTCCCAATCACGCCTCTCCAGGTCACACTGTCATTACTCACATGGGAAGTCCCCCAGCAGAATAAAGGAATCCCCAGCTGGAGCACCTTCCAGCACTCCCGCTAAGGACCCCAAGGAAGTTGGGTACTCTGAACAATCATTTGGTGCCTAAGCATCAATGACCATCAGAGCCTGTCCCCGTACCTGAAGGTGCAGAGAAGCTGCCCTCTTATCTACTGAGGTMAACTCCAACACACAGGCACCAAGTCGGGGGGCCAAAAATAGACCCACACCAGCTCGGCACCTCTCACCATGGGCAACTCCAGAGAAAAAATAAAATCCAGCCCCTCTCGAAGAGATTGGTTCCAGAGCCCATGCTGTGCGTTGAGGTGAGCCCAACTATATTTAGCCGGTACCTCTCAACCTCACACACAAGCTCAAGCTCCTTCCCCACCAGAGAGGTGACATTCCATGTCCCAAGAGCCAGTTTTGGTAGGCCAGGGTCAGAGTGCCAAGGTCTCCACCTTTGGCTACTGCCCATGSCATCATGCACCCGACTCGTATRGCCACTCCTGCAGGTGGTGGGCCCACAGGAAGGCAAACCCTAGCCCATTCGGGCTGAGCCCRRCCAGGTCCCATGGGTAGAGACCTGGCCACAAGGCGCTCGCCGATGAGCCCCTCCCCCAGRCCGGGCTCCAGGGTGGGSCCCCGGTAACCCACGGCCAGGCAAGGGACACTGAGTTCCTTGATTTATGTCCATAAGAATCCTTTGAATCATTCTTTGTCTGGCCTGTCACAGTTAATCCTAAAAAAAAATTTTAAAAAAAGAACAGCTGGTTGGATCCCACTGGATGTAAGAAGTATAATTACTAGAATAAAATAAACCAAAGTACAATTTATGTGTGTGTGAAAAGAATATTAGGTTTGGTGTCTTGCCTAAGGACGTTAACAAACTGCAGAGTCAGACCTCTGATCTTCCCTGATTTGAGGGTGTATGGTTTCTTAGAAAAGTATAAAAATACAAAAATAAGATAAACGTTTTGCCAAGTGAGAAAACTGCAACAATAGTTGAGAACTTCACTGCAACAAGACAAGTGTTACATTTATGTTCCTTCTGTGTTTAAATTTCGAGGAGGAGGTGAGCAGATGTTTCCACCAAGGATCTGTTTGTTCTGTATTTACTTGAAGATAAGGAGGTTGTGGTGTTGCTGACGTCGTCAGGGGGCCTGCTTCAGCAACATTTTTATGTAACGGCTTCAAAGTGGCGTCTTACTTACCCTCCTTCAGTTTGAGGACCTTTCAGGTGCAGCTGTGCTTTTCTTTGACTGAATGGATGAAAAGTCATCCCAAACAGGTTCTGTTGGRTTGAGGTCAGGTGACTCTTTCTGAAACCGTTTTTCCCCCCGTCACAGCACAGAGATGTGTTCTGCTTTAAAATAATATATAAAATAAAACAAATGTGACCTACAATATTAAAGCTCAAGATGTTTTTTAATATAAATTTGTATTTTAACTTTCTTTGGCACTATTTGATGTCAATATAACTAACCAACACAGAAGATGAGGTGAAGTTTAGAAACATTTGTGTTTGTTTTAACATTTTAACATTTTTGTAGAATTTAAAGTTACTCATCACAGTCTAGGCTTTTTTAAAAACAGTATATTTGGATGACTTTTGGCAAAGTATTTGAAGTGGGTATGCAGTCAAGTGAAAACACTTGCTGGGTTAGTCACTGTTCTCCAACAAAACAAACTGCATTTCAGTTCTGAGAATTAAACAGAATGCTTCAAGGCAATTCTGTTACCGCCGAGCCTCTCCCTCCTGACTCCAACTGGATCTGTGGATCCAGCGTGTAACGTTGGTGGTTTCACACAGACCTGTCACACTCAGAATCATATTTACAGGACATTCCTTACAGGATCAGCTAACTGTGAGGCATGGGGAGAAATAACCCTGAGGTCCCAGCTGACGAAACTGTGACACTGGTGTCAAAGTGCCAAACTTTGCTTTTGATGACGGTCCAAATTACCGCAGAGCATGGCTTAACAGGTTTGGATCAAATTTAGAGTTGTAGAAATTTTTCTAACTGATATGATCCACATCACTTTTCAAAACCAAATAAACATCTGGTAGATGTAGATAAATCTCACATTCAGTCATCAAAGCGTTGTGTGTGTGTGTGT
>NW_013952608.1:796357-797683 GCF_001266775.1 Austrofundulus limnaeus
ACACACACACACACACACACACACACACACACACACACACACACACACACAGTAAACTGGCTGAACAAAGCAGTCTTTTGATGGGGAGCTGAATGCACTCGCTCACACCAGTAACCCAAATCTCACACAGCTCTCATCACAGCCTTCAAACCAGGTGCCAGCTCTACCTGTAGTTAAAGTTCTCAACCTTTTTTAGACCTTTTTTTTTGTCTTAGAAAGCAGCAATAGTATGATCAAGATCTCAAAAACTTGTTTGGACCTTCCTCTGTTCTAAGTTCAAGTCTTTAGATGTGTCCAATCAGATACCGGAGCACTCAGTCTCTTTCTGCTCTTACCTGAATACTTTTGGAGACCATTAACCTGCACAACAGGATACTGTTCTTTAAAGGAATGGCCCATTTAAAGCTACTGTTTGTAGCCCAAAGGGAGTCACAAAACCTTTTCAAAAACATGAAAAACTTGATCCAGTTATCCAACAATTATTTGACTTTGTTACTACAAGCACTGCTGAGAAAGTGTGAAGGAGATAAGGATCTAAGGCTAAAGACAAAGTTTCTTTGTAGATGTTGTGACATTTTCTTTCAATGTGGGTGATATCTGGAAAATACTGTAACCACTGTTAAAGGAACATGGAAAAAAAAAAGACAGAAGTACTACAAATATAAAAAGGTCTGAAAATTTTCTGTGTATTTATGTTTTGGTCATTTAAAATACAGTAGTATGACGCCTGTTGGGATGTGCTTTCAAAATAAAGGTCATTTTATTTTTATTTATTTTATTTATTTTATTTAGAAATTTATTCATTTCATTTGTAGCACAAAATAAAGAACAAAAAACATGCAATCAAAATAAAATAAAATAAAATGAAAGGCAGCAGAAGAATAATAAATCTTATAATATCTGCCCCTTTTTTGTACCTAAAATATGTTCTAAAGAAAAGTAAATTACAACAAAAATCAAAACAACTGAAAACACACAAAAAACTAAAAACATTTAAAACACAAACTCAAACAACAATTTGCATGAATTTACTTATACTTCTCTATATTTCTTCAGAATACTAGATTTTATCATTCTCTTCAATATAAGCAAAGATCTGGCATTTTAAACCTCATCTTCCATGCTGTTCCATAATCTTATTCCCTGGATTAAAGTGGATCGCTCCTTCAGGCTCGTACGAACCCAAGGTTTCACAAACATTTCAGTTCCCTTAAAATAATAACAGCTCTGTATTTCAACAAAATTTACTTGAATGTTGGAAGGTAACACACCTTTATGAGCTCTGTACATTAATAGCAAAATATTATAATCAACCAAGTCATAGAA
>NW_013952608.1:798428-801102 GCF_001266775.1 Austrofundulus limnaeus
CACCAACTCAAACAACAATTTGCATGAATTCACTTATACTTCTCCATATTTCTTCAGAAAACAATTTTTTATCATTCTCTTCAATATTTACAAAGCTCTGTCATTTTAAACCTCATCTTCTATGCTGTTCCATAATCTTATTCCCTGGATTAAAGTGGATCGCTCCTTCAGGCTCGTACGAACCCAAGGTTTCACAAACATTTCAATCCTTTTAAGATAAAAACAGCTCTCTCTTTTAACCAAATTTACTTGAATGTTGGAAGGTAACACACCTTTATGAGCTCTGTACATTAATAGCAAAATATTATAATCAACCAAGTCATAGAATTTTAATAATTTCAATTCATGAAACAATATATTTGATGGATGACTGTAATTTTTTGTAGTAATTCTTAGAGCTCTTTTCTGTAAAATAAAAATAGATTTTGTGATAATTTTGCAAGCTTTACCCCATACTTCAATACAGTAAATAAAATGTGGAACAATTATAGCGTTATACAACATAAATAGTGCTTTATCATTGAACAGTTTTCTTACTTTGTACAGGACTCCAATTGGTTTGGCTATTTTTGTTCTTAAATTATTTATATGATTTTTCCATGTCAGTTTTTCATCAATGACACCTAGAAACTTCACTTCACTGACTCTACAGATCTCTACATCAATTTTAAATGAAACTTCTACAGTTCTCTTACTGTTACTGAAAATCTTACAATTTGTCTTGTCCAGGTTTAATGATAATTTAATTTAGTTGAAACCAACTTTGTATTTTCACAAATTCTGTCTGTACCATCTCCAACATTTGTTCTATATCATTACCAGAACAAAAGAATGTTGTGTCATCAGCAAATAGAAAACTCCCAAAAAGTCCTGACACATTGACCAAATCATTCACGTACAAAACAAATAAATTAGGTCTGAGAATGGAACCCTGCGGCACTCCACGAGATGAGATTTTGTTGAAAGGTTGAGCACAGTTACTGTACAATTACACTGCTGTCAGCTTTGGATTACATGTTTCTGTCAGAAACATTATAACACTCCTGTCAGAAGTGCTCCAGTCTACACTAAATGTGCTAAAGGGAGCTGCTGCTTCTGCTGCTTGCTTCTGCAAACAATGGCACAAATCTACATAATTAACTATGCAATGTGAAACTGACTGATGTAAACAGTTTGAAAAAACATTTTTGTATTGTTTTATTAGATGAAATGTGTTTTGTTTATTTTTAATGAAATGAAAAAATGTTTAAATTTTAATTAAAAAAAAACCTTTTGCACAAGCCATGATGAAATAACTGAGCTTTGGGTTGTCCTGATGCATCTCAGTATTTTTTCCTTTTGATTACTTTCATTGTGCAGCTTTTTAGTGTATTTACTATTTTTACCCTATATATTTAAAGCTTAAACTGTACAAACCATAAAATTAAAAAAAAAATCAAACAAAGCCTAAAGTTAAGCGTAAAACATCAAGACCTGTAGTCCAGCAGAGACTCTCCCTCACCCCTCAGAGCACACACACCCAGAGAATGGTCCTTGAGTTGAAGCCAGCGCTGGAAAGCAGAGCGGCTGAGAAAGCACCTCGTTACCYCAAGTGATTACAGTAGAGAGGAGACCCCACCCACCACACCACTTTTCTCAGATAACAGCCTCGTTGTTGGGCGCAGAAGCCAAACAAAGACGACCCTGTCTCTTTCCTCATTCTGCTCTCTGTATCTGTTTCCTCTGTGGTCAGCCAAAGATACCTGAAGCCCTCCCTCTGCCTGGCCCGCCTCCCATCCCTCCATCCTCAGCTCTGTCCTGAACATAATCCTGAGGAAACATAGCTGATTAGGGCTGTGTGTTGTTGGCAGTGTTGTGACCGGATCAAAAACAACTTGGTTGGTACCCTACCACCGAGATTACTGAATCTATTTAATATTTTTGATACYATCAAGTCCTGAGCCAAGTTACACAGACTGGGAAACACTTCCCACTCATTGTTCACCTGTTTGGTACTTAGGGTTAGGGTTAGAGGTAGCTAATTAAACTACACATTACAAATAAGTGAGTTTAAACGTGTACAACTCTTGTTGTAACTTTATTCTTTGGTATTTTATTTATTTATTTATTTATTTGTCTCTCTCAACCAGGACGGCATTATCTCAGTGAAGGATATTGATCTGGTGATGTCAGAGGGACTGGGAATGCGTTACGCATTTATAGGCCCCATGGAAACAATGCACCTGAATGCAGCCGAAGGTAATCTTCCCTATTTGGACTTTCTGTTAACACAAACAGAAGGTCACCCTCCCAACAATAACAACCTTAAAGCACATAGAAACRTGTTAAAAGATGAGTGTTTTCTCATTTACCTTCTGTATATCAACTGATAACTGGTATAAGTGCTACTTGTTTCCCAGCTTAAATTTGGTTCTGTAGAATTTCAGGTGTTTTGTTGATTTAAGCAGGATTGCAAACAWTGTGTGGTTATAAATGTCCAGTTTGGGGCCCTGAAAACATCAGTGACACAATCCAACATACGTGTTTCGTCTCTACTGTGATGCTGCTGTGGGTGCGTCACACTGAGAGTGAAACCTTAGGGAGATGGAGAATATCAAAGGGTAGTGTGAAAACACGCACGCACGCACACACACACACACACACACACACACACACACACTTGTTCTTCTATCCT
>NW_013952608.1:801764-803431 GCF_001266775.1 Austrofundulus limnaeus
GAGCAGTATTTACTGTGCAACTCAAACTTTACGTTTCTTAACCCCAAATCAAAGGAAAAAAAATTGTATAGGTCCTCTGGACGGGTTCTTCTTTAATGAAACGTTTCGTCTCTCTTCCAAGAGACTTCTTCAGTCTGAGAGTTTCAGGCAAAATTCAGGCTTTTGAGTCCTGCCATCGTTCACAGGTGACTCATACTCACATCACCTGGCTATGGTTCACAGGTGACTCATACTCACATCACATGGCTATCGTTCACCCTAATTAATACCTTTTGTTAACAGGGGGTGGAGTGATACTGCCAATGGCAGCGCTGTAGCAGCGCTGAGCTTTGGGTTGTTTCAAGACAACAACAATTTATTTTGGTCTTAGCTTTGCTGTTAGCTCATTAGTCTGGTCGGAATTAACTACATTTTACTAAACTGAGGTACACAGAGCTATCTACAGCAGGTAAGATATTAATAGTTCATAATCTTTGCACAGAACCACACCTCAAGATTCAAGATTCCATTTATTGTCATTTCCCTGGTTATTTCCATAATCAGGATGAAACGAAATATGTTTCTCAGCAGCTGTACAGTACTTTTAAAAATATACACATATATAAACTAAAATAATTAATAGTAGTAATTAAAATCTGAAGTAGGTTAAATTCATAAAACTAATAAAAACACACATAAGAAAAAAAAACCCTCACACAGACAGAATCACTCCATGTCAATAAACCGTACCGCTGTCTGTCTTATGTCTTATGGCCTGAGGGAAGAAGCTTTATGCAGCATCCTGCTGGACCTGCAGCTAACGCTTCTGAACCTCCTCCTGGATGGCAGGAGAGAGAAAATATGATGACAGGGGTGTTGAGGGTTCCCGAAGAAGGAAGTAGCTTGACAGATGCATCGCTGTTTACAGATCTTCATGAGGAAGGGCGGAGGAGTACCATTAGTACCTGCTCAGCTCGACTCGGTTTGGCTCAGCACGGTTCCATGCCGTTTCCATTATTCAGGATTCATGGAACCAACACTTTTTTTAATGACTGCTGAGATGTTGGTACCGCTGACCCTCTCCACAGCAGACCCATCAGTATGTGATCAATCTCCGTCTCCTTTGTTTTTTCAATATTGAGGCAAAGATTATGGGATCTGCACCATGCTGCAAACTGCTCAAACTCCTTCTGTATGCTGACTCTTCATTTTTGCTGAGCAAGCAGTGAGCAGTAGGGGGCTTCAAAGGTTTCTTTAAAAAAATAAGGTTTTGTTTCTCTCAGGCAAACCCTTAAGGGTTGTGTATTTTCTCTTTAATGTAAATACTTATTTTAATATATAGTTTTATTAAGGCTGTGGTAGTTCAGTGGTCAGTGTCGTTGTCTTGTCCAAAACTGCAGGTTCAAGTCCAGGTCATAAAGACTCATGTCTCATTCTTGTGAGATGTTGAGTGTAGGTGGTACTTATCCCACTGCTGTGTCATTTTATAGTGAGTTCCACTAAGTTCAATGCAAACATTTAAAGTTAAGCTTAAAAACATGTGAACATAAATGTGCCATTTCTCTTGTCTTTTAATTAGTTTAGTTAATTCATTTATTCGTTTAATTTAATTTAAAAATAAAAATTGTGTACACAACAACAAAAAAATGAAAGGAGGCAGAAGAAGAAAAAAGTCTTATATCTGCCCC
>NW_013952608.1:804860-806020 GCF_001266775.1 Austrofundulus limnaeus
GTATTTATATTTTGATGTTTATTGAACGTCATAAATTACAAATCAGAATTGGTTTTATTGCCATTCTCAGTGAACATTCACAGACTAGGAACTTGCAGTTAAGAACATCCATTCTTTTTACAGACACATAACAAACATGGGTGAGATCGGACAACATGGTTGCACTACCTTTTGTAGCTTGGAAAATAAAACACACAAGAGGATAGGTGAGTTTAAAAAAAGTTGCTCTGATTCTATATTTACTCATAAACACAGAATCATATGCACAAATAAAACAACTCGCTAGAGCAAGACAGCTAAGGAGTGGAGGGGCTGGGGATCAAACACATGGTACGGGGGCGGGATTCAGTGGAGCCGGTGACGTTYCAGGTTAATACTCCATGCTGGAATCAGTCCAAAAACAYRGATGATATGGGGAGAGGGAGCGAGGGAATCAAGCCTTTGTTGACATATCCTCCCGGGAAGTTTTGAWAACTGCCGACCGACCAAGACTAGCAGCTGCTGGGATCCAAAAGATAAACACAATTGTTTTGGGACAAGCGGCCTCAAATTTCTTGCTGCTTYACAGTCTTAACTGCATCTCTGAAATGGCGAAAAAAATGCAGAGTGTTCCAAATTTCATCACCTCCTCGCCTCTCTTTCCGTCTGAAACTTCACCCAGGTGTAATCCTACATCTCATGGGCACGCTGCTGAGCTGCGATTCTCRTCAGAATCACATCCAGTTTGTGACTTAACTCCCCCAACATCTGAGTCTGTGCGTTTCCAGTACGGGAAATTCCATCCATGGTTCCTGACAGCCTCCCACAGGCACGGACTGCTGYCAGGATCGCTTTCATATTCCGATAAKCCAGAAATCCTCCTCCGCCGATCAGCAGGAATCCAGTTATCATAAATCCAAATATGTACAAATCTTCCACGTCTTCAATAGAAAGTGGCGCCAAACAGATCAGGTTCCAGACCCAAGAACCAGTGACCCAACCAGCCACCACCATTGCACTGGGACAGCTACTGTACGTTCCCGTCATTCCAATCTCAATGTGGGAAAAATAGTATCAATTGTGCTCAGAGACCAGTTGACCAAATCCATAATTAGGGGTCCAAGCCCGAGGGAGCAGGGTAACGCAGCTGCAAAGCAGCAGCGTTTCCATGTCTCCAGCGG
>NW_013952608.1:806903-809109 GCF_001266775.1 Austrofundulus limnaeus
GTACGTTCCCGTTGTTCCAATCTCAATGTGGGAAAAATAGTATCAATTGTGCTCAGAGACCAGTTGACCAAATCCATAATTCCTTTTGTTTTCGGATGATAGGTAGAAGAAAGGCTTGAAAAATCTGCGAAGCAGGAAAGGAGGGATGGGTTCGGGAGAGAGAGCAAAAAGCGTCCGACTCCTCTGAAGGCCAAGCAGAAAAAAATTAAATAAATAAAATTAAAAAATTAAAAATAAAATGACAGTGAAACAATAAGTGATACACGTTCAAAGGAGAATAATCGTATTAAAACCCACCCCTTCTCCAGCAGCATCACAATTATGATCTCCTCCTATTTACAAGTATTGTAGCAATATACCTTCATTCTACTCTCAGGTTCATTGTTAATGTAGTACATTCAATGATGTGCTTACAATAATCCTATAGGTACGAGTATTACTAATAGTAGCTCTAGTAGTATTAACAACAGTACTAATGATAACATTAATGCTATAATAACAACAGCATAATATATTAAKATAATTTCTCAAATTTAGTGTAGASTATTTCCCTCATGTCATGGAGGATGCAGGTGGTTCTTGTCCTGCACCTGTTGGTGTAAAAGACCCTGATGTGGGGAGGTAAGCGACAACTTAAGGTCCTCTGACCTTATCCCACCCTACGAGGAAGGAGGTCAGGGCGCCTTCTACCACACAGGTGTAGAGGACCTGAAGACACCAGCATCCAGACCTGCCATCTTCAGCTTCCTCAGGAAGTTAAAGCACCTGTGGGCTTTCTTTTGGAGACAACTGTCACCATAGGTGATGAGTCTTACCGCCACTATGTCATCTGCAAACTTCATTTASAGCTCCATCTCTTACAAGAGAAACACAGCTGTTCAGGGGTGGATTCATGGTCATGAAGTCCAGCTGACTTGTTGACCCACACAGGAATACACTATCATTTCTCCAGATGATGTTTGGGCCACATCACAAGTTTCTACTTTCAGCTCTTTCTAAACACGTTCTGTTCCTTTTTTGAATTTTACCAAATGKGTTTGTAATTCTTCAACAGACCACACCGCTGGTCCTCTTCATGATACTTTTTATAGTCTGTCTCCACCTGTTTTCACTATTGTGAAGCCCACATTGCATCAGAGATCCTGCAGCTCAATTATATTTAGACTAGTCTATAACATGAGCTGGTAGGAGATTTACTTCATGCTCTCTGTAGTTTCAGGAGCAACAAGCCAACAGGTGGACACAGATTATTTTAAAACTTAACATTCAATAACACAGCAGGACTTTTATTTWAAAAATCTTTTTAATAATAATTTTAATGCTGTTTTACCTGAGTGATTACAACGATAGTTGTAGTGAAGGAAAAGCAGAAACCTACTGATTAATATTTAACAGTTTGTTTGGACAGCACTTAAATCATTGATTAGACAAATTGTTCACTGCATACATCACAAATTAGTCATTAAAGATTAATAAATGAAGGAATGGTTCCAATGAATCTGTCTGAAAGGTAAACCATTAATTTA
This sequence comes from Austrofundulus limnaeus, assembly GCF_001266775.1. Lineage (NCBI taxonomy): Eukaryota > Metazoa > Chordata > Actinopteri > Cyprinodontiformes > Rivulidae > Austrofundulus > Austrofundulus limnaeus. The sequence goes on from NW_013952608.1 coordinate 808,430, forward strand.
AAAAGCCTCTAAAGAGARGCTTGCAGGTTATTTGAAAGACATTAACGATAAACTCTAAATGGAAAAAAAATTTTCAGAGTGGCTAACTTCTATGACAAACAAAACATGAAAAAAAAAAATAATTTCCATTATGGTTTTTCTGAGGACTACATACATTTAATACGGTTTGTCCTGAGAAAAGGAAATGTTAACTACAGAGTTTGAAAATGTAGTTGTTGTTTTTGTATCACAGGCTAATAAATCACTGAGTTTACATGCAATTAACTCATTAATGAATGAGACAAGCTCAGTCTTTAGTCGCTTTGCACACTTTGAAGAACAAAACAATATAAGATCACAAAAGATCAGTCCACAACCCCACKATCAGCTCCTGTGCCTCTCTGCCGCTAGCGTGAAAAGAACACTCACCACCATCAATGCCCGTAAAGCAACAGGTCCTGACAACATTCCTGGTCGTGTATTGAAGAAATGAGCAGAATAGCTGAAAGATGTCTTTACAGATCTCTTCAACATTTCACTGAAACAAACCATAGTTCCATCACGCTTCAAACCATCCATCATCATATCAGTGCCTAAGAAACTTGTTCCATCCTGCTTTAACAGCTATGGTCCTGTGGCACTGACACCAATCATCACAAAGTGCTTCAAACGACTTGTCATGTCACACATCAAATCCACCC
>NW_013952608.1:809824-814517 GCF_001266775.1 Austrofundulus limnaeus
CGTGAAAGATTTATATATATGTATATGTATGGATTTATTTTAACTGGATTCCTGCTGACTGGCAGAGGAGGGTTCCAGATTTATCAGAAAGTGAAAGCAACCCTGACAGTGGTTCGGGCCTTTGAGGAGCTGTTGGGCGCACTTGAAGGATTCTGCTGGGCTGGTAGCACACAGACTCTCAGCTGGGGGAAATAATTTGCACACTGGATGTGATTCTGACGAGGATCACATCTCAGGAGCGAGCCTCCAGCATGTAAGGATTACATCTGGTTGACTCTTAAGACAGTGAGAGGTGAGAAAGACCCCAAATTCGGCTGATTGTTTATTTATTTTTTTGCCACTTCATAGTTGCAGTTAAGACATTTTGAAAGCAGCAGGAAATTCAAGGCTGCTTTGTTCCAAAACAATTGGATTATCTACTTGGCTCCCAGTGGCACGGCCTTGATGGCAGCGTTTATTTCAATCTCCCCAGGGTGGAATGTCAACAAAGGATTGATTCGCACCCACCCCCATCACCCGTGTTGGATCCAGCCCCGGAACCCAATGGCTGTGGAGGAGGAAACTCTGAACTCTAGCGAACTGAGTAGAAACGATAACATCATGTGACTCTGGACTCGCGAGGGGACTAGGGTTGGGTCCTAACACAGACCCCACCCCCCACACTCAATGTCACCTACTCCTCTGAACCCTCTCCATCTTACCTCCCCTTTTTGTGTTATCTGTCCTGTTTCTCAATCAAGAGACTTCAGRTAGTACGTGTTGGCAACAACATCTCAAGCAGCATCAACTGAGCACAGGTGCCCCTCAAGGCCAGGTGCTCAGTCCGCTGCTTTTCACCTTGCTCACGACTGCAAAACAACTTACAGCACAAATTACATTGTCAAATATGCAGACAATACAACTCTGGTGGGGCTCATCACCAAGGGAGATGAGACTGATTACAGGGCAGAGGTCGACCTGCTGACCACTTGGTGCAGAAACAACAATCTACTTCTCAATGTAAACAAAACCAAGGAAATTATTGTTAACTTCCAGAGAAGTCACAACCAACATTTGCCACTGATCATCRATGGTACTGAGGTGGAGAGAGTGGCCGGCATCAATTCCTCGGGGTGCACATTAGTGAGGACCTTACCTGGTCTACCAACACCGCATCTCTAAGCTCTGCGGTGCCTCTACTTCCTGTGCAGATGGTGTTCCACCATCAAACATGAGCACCTGGGGCGGCTGTGGTAGAGTGGTTAGGGGAGTCGTCCTAGAACCGGAAGGTCGTCGGTTCGATCCCCGTCCAGTCGACTCAGTCATTGTGTCCAAGACACTTCACCCGCCTTGCCTACTGATGGTGGGTCAGAGGTCCGGTGGCGCCTGTGTATGGCAGCCTCGCCTCTGTCAGTGTGCCCCAGGGCAGATGTGGCYACAATTGTAGTTTGCCATCATCAGTGTGTGAATGTGTGTGTGCATGGGTGAATGTCTGTAGTGTGAAGCGCTTTGAATGTCCTGGGTGGATAGAAAGGCWCTATATAAGTACAGTCCATTTACCATTCACCTTCTACAGAAAGCATCATTTCTGGTTGCGTCAGTATGTGGGGCGGGAGCTSCACTGATTACAACAGGAGAACTCTGCAGCGCATAGTGAACACAGCCAAAAGAATCTTTGGTGCCCCGCTCCCCTCCCAGAAAGACATATACACCTCCCGCCTCATCAAAAAAAGCAACGATGATTGTGAGCAATGCAACCCATCCTGCTTATAATCTGTTCAATCTCCTGCCATCAGGACAAAGGTACAGGAGCCTCCGCTCACACACTACCAGACTCACCAACAGCTTTATCCACCAAGCTGTTAGGATGTTAAACTCTCTTCCTACTCTATCTCCAGTCACCAGACTGCCAAGACTATAACTCCCCATTTCGCCATCCTCCCATATGCATTTGCACTATTTGCACTAATATGCTATGCTGTACATTTACTAAAACAGTTAGCTAAAAGATAACTTAAATCCAYATCTTTATTGACTGATGTCTAGTTTTGTCTCGTTTTTTTGTTTGAGATGCAGTTATCTCAATGATTATGCCATTTTTTTATGATTGTTTAATAGTGGGACAGTAGGAAACGTAATTTCGATTGCTTGTRTGTTGGAAACATGAAMGAATTGACAATAAATCTAAATCAATCAATCGATCAATTAAAATCCCCTCTACTCTGGATAACCACCATACTGCGACATAAAATATCAGCCAGAACACCGATGGTCTTTGCAGTCATGATGAGGTCTTCAGGCACATGCTAGAAACACAGTGGTTCACCGTTATGAGCAATAGAGTTTTGTATGTCCCCAACGGTTTAGAGCATTCACAACATATCTGTAGTGAGGTTTTGGTGCTTTATTACAGGAACAACAGCATTTAATAGTCCAGGGGAGTGGGGTGGTAACAGCAAATCCATGATATGGCRCCAGCATGCTCCAATGTGGCGATGTCATTTCCATGTTGCCTATGCTTTTCTTTACTTTATTGTCATTACCATGGAAAGCAGCGAAATCCTGATGGAGTATCATACACCTAAAAAGTAACTGATTACACATAGTAGTGTGAAAGTAAACTTTGTAAGGTTCTGATGATCAGTGTAAACACAGATAATAATACCATCTAAGAGCAGGACAGATGAAGGGAGAGCTGTAAACAGATGTTGAAGGGATAATAATGGATTGCTGCAACATCCAGTTCAGTTATGCCCCTTTTCCACTAGTGTCACTTAGTGTAGTGTCGATACGGTTTGGTACGGTTCCAAGCCATTTCCATTAGGCCAGCTTCATGGAACCAGCCCTTTTTTTAGTACCTACTTCATTGTGGTTCCAACCGGCCCCAGCTGGCACCAAAATGCGACATCAGAACACTGTTCGTCACTGATTGGCTTAATTTTTGCAAATGTTTAAAATTTCAAAAGTTATTCATCAAATGTGTTTCCATCTCTCATTTTGCCCATTAATTTTTATTCAAAATACCTAAAAACCACCTCCACCAACCGCCCAAAACACACCCATTGGAACCAGACTGGAACATCATTGGAAAACCAACCGGTCCAACCCGTACCTACACCGACCATTCCGACACTACACTAAGTGGCACTAGTGGAAAAAGGGCAGATGAGATTTGAAATGTAAAGATAATGGGTGGGGTCACAGAGAAAGGGTGTTTAACATTCTCACAGCCTGTGGGTACAGACTGTGAGCCATTCGGGTGGTCCTGGCACCTATGAACCGGTACTTTCTGTTGGAGGGTAACAGATGGAATAAATATGTTGTGCAGGATGCTATCTGTTCTGCAGCGTGTTGTTCACTCATCTCAACCAGCAGATTGTATAGATAGTTCTGATCTCCCAGAGGATAATTCCAATGATTTACCTCAGTGTTTTAACCAACCAATAGGTTTCCTGTGTTGTGTTGTTGAAGACACTGATCAGGGCTTTAAAATAAAAAAAAAACTGTGCTTTTATGTTTTTCACTCTCAAATGGTGGAGAACACACTTCATCAAACTTGAATATTCAGTGGTGTTTTTTATGCTACCATTGCTTCTTCATTACCTTCTTGTTTTACTAATAAAATGCGGTCCACCATGTCCTCACAGGTTTGGAAGACTACATGAAGCGTTATGGCGAGGGTATAACCCGGCTCCTGACTTCCTTTGGGCCAGTACCTGACTTTTTTGGAGAAGCCGCCAAAAACATCATTAAGGTAACTTGAGGTGAAACGTCAGAAACACATTTGTTCATTTATGGAAACTTGTGACTAAAAGTTTAATATGTAACAGTGCGTATTTAATGAGGTCAAAGTCATTTAATAGATTAGATTATAAATGTGATTATGTCCATTAGAAGCTGATTGATGGTGTCTTTAGTTCTGCTTGACTGAAAGTTAATGGTTTCTCTTCCCTTCGGCTTCAAACTGCTCTATAAGCATTCATGTTTTCAGGTGTTTGTCACAGAAGGTTAACACGCTGAGCTCAACTACTTCAGAAGACTGAAGCAGTCGATCGTTTTGCAATGCTTTCAGCAAACGTTCTGTTCTCTCTAAAGAAAGTCTCAGAGTATTGTGCTCCAGCTGCATTTCAGTGAAACAAATAAAACTGAAGTACATTTTATTTTAACTGTCAGCTAAAGGCAGCTATAAATCAAAAAACAAACAAGCCGGGTTTTCAAAGTTATGCTGATGACTCCCTGTTTTAATTATCATTGAGCCCAAGCGAGGAGCATCTTGTTATAAAGTGTGGCAGGAAACCAGTGTGTGAGTTTGACACTGTGGTCTGGATTRATGCAATATCATCCAGCTGATCCAAAGTCCTGCTGGGAGAATTTCAATGGTAGATTACATTTCTCTTTGCTTGGCAACACAAGCAAATATCGAGTTTCTACTTATTACATACAAAGGCCTCCATGACCAAACAACATCCACACTAACGAGCATGCTGAAGGTGCAGGAGAGCATCTCAGGGATGCAGAAAATAGCAAGAAGAACCTGTTTGGCGAGTATTAAAGGGATCCCTGATTAGTTGTAACATTAGACTTTATTTGATAAACATTTATTTTAACTGTAAAATAAAGACTAAAAATGCTGTAGGCTGTTCAGTTTTTGTCATTTTTAAAAATATATTTTAACACGGACGGAGCCATTTTTTTTACACACAAAGCATTCTGG
>NW_013952608.1:815276-817574 GCF_001266775.1 Austrofundulus limnaeus
TTTAGTCTTTATTTTACAGTTAAAATATGCCTATCAAATAAAGTCTAATAATACAACCAATCATGGATCCCTTTAAAGTGTAGCAGCTTCAGTGTCTTCACTGTGATCCAATCCCGTTCTGATAGGTTGTGTAGTCGAGAGCTCAGGTGGGTTGGGGGCCTAGCTCATGTTTGTTTTTTTTTTATCACTGATGTGCACAGGAAATGTGTGAGCTGATTCCCAGTGACCAGCAGCATCTGTCAAGCAGGAGAGAGAGGAGAGACCAGCTCCTCATGGGTCTGGCCAAACTGAAGAAGGACCACTGCGATCAGCACAATCACTGAAGCCTGAAAAATGAAATGATAAAACTTTTAAACCTTTTAATCCGTTGTTCYCAGTCTGACAGATAACTTGGGTTGTTTGTAGAGACAGGACTGAAACAATAAATAGGAAATGAGAATAATTGCTAAATGATCACAAATATTTCTCTTTTCACTTTATGGCCATTTTTATCAACAAAATTAACTGTGGACAGCTACACAACCAGAAGCCGATTCTTCAGACTTTTCTCATTTTTCAAATTATTTTTTTAAAGCTTGATTAAATTCAGCAAAAAATRTAAAAACATAAATAATTGTTTTGATCAATAAAACAATATGATGTCTTACAGCCTCTGTTTTGTCACCTGAGTCAAATAAAATAAGTTTTATTGCCTCATTCCACCTTAACTAACAGACTGAGTGTGTTGTCAGAAAGCAGCAAGTTACATCTGAAAACTCAAGTTTAGAGCGATTCTCAGACACTTGCTTTGGTGACATTTGATTTCATGTAAATTGTCTCCATACTGCCGCATGTGGTGATTAAAGTCATCCTCACCAACATTACAGACACTGACAACATTAGTTTTGTTTACCAAACCAGCTGAGCACACCTGATTTTAGTTAGTCATAACAAGCTTAGATAATTTATCACTTGATTTACAGACTCGTACAGTGGTGTCAAAGTGTTTGCTGCCTTCCTGGTTTCTTATTCTTTTACATGTTTGTTTCAGATCATCAAATACATTTAAATATGAGACAAAGATAACACAAGTAAACATAAAATGTGGTTTCTAAACAAAGGTCTTTATTATTAAGGGAAAAATTAAACCTACAGGGAAAAAGGAAATTCGTCCTGTGGTTTATCACATCTTTGGAAAGCTGAGTTTAATTTCACACCTGGACCTGATTGCTGCCACACCTGTCCTTAATCAAGAAATCACTTAAATAGTACATGTCTGACAAAGTAAAGTAGACCAAAAGATACTGAAAAGCTAGACATCATGCTGAAATCTGAGGAAACTCTGGAACAAATGATAAACAAAGTAACTGAATTCATTTCTAAAGCTTTGGAACAGTAGTGAACCTGACTGAGATGCTGTGTGATTTATGCTCAGAAACCCTGGAACGTGGCTGTGTTACAGCAATTCTGCAAAGATGAGTGGGCCGAGGTTCCTCCTCAGCGCAGCCAGTTATTGTAAATGCTTGACTGCAGTTGCTGCTGCTCTCACATAGGGCCCTGTATGTTTGAATTTCTTTTCCCATTAATGTTAACGACTGTAAACCCTGCAGGACACCACTGAAGGAGCTCCTAATAGATGGCAACATGTAGAGTCAAAGATACATATAATTCACTTAAAGTGAGCAGGAGAATTTATAAATGCAAATTGCTAATAACTCCTCAGTTTGCAGAAACAACAAATAACGAAAGCTATTGTGTTTATTTCACATAATATTTTGTGTGTGTGTGTGTGTGTGTGTAGGTGAACCCAGCTTGTATCAAGCAGACATGGCAGCAAATAAAGATTAAATATAAAAACATAGTAAAATCAGGTAAGGTCAGGTCTATGCTCTACCTTTAACAAATAAATTACATAATTCAGCTAATTTAAACACATGAAAATAATGTGCCCCCCCAAAAAATAAATAAATTTTTAAATAAATAAATACAATGTGTACTACCCCATCTTCTCTCTGCCTATATTTAATATTGTACACTTGAAAGTAACATGATAAAGTTAGGATATGTGTCTAATTATTGCTTGTAGGTGATTAAGTCTGACCTCCATTTACAATCGACTGCAGTAAACTCAGTTTAGTGATTCATCAGAGGATGATGATGATGATGAAGAAAGTTTGTCTGCTACAGAGAGAAGCAGACCCAGGTGCATGAGGTGTTCCATAACCATGTAGGTCTAAAGTTTATTTTACCTTTCATTGGGAATCAGAATAACTGTTAATTTTTCACAAGAAGAGCTGTGATGGACGATCAGCTAATTAT
>NW_013952608.1:818401-820462 GCF_001266775.1 Austrofundulus limnaeus
GTATATATACTGTATATATATAAGTTTATTTGTTTTAACAAACAAAATAAATTATATAAATACACACAATACAAAAAAGAAGAATAAATACTTCTGTAACAATTTAAACCTTTGATCATAACGTCATAAGAGGGAAATGTAACTTAAATATTAACATCTTTCTATCCCTAAATCTTCCTGTGAAACAGCTACAAGCTGTACTTGAAGGAAAAGATTGAAACCTGAGTAAATAAAAACATTCACATCAAATTCTCAGATTTTCATCCAGAAATGACCTGACGTCTAATTTTAGTCTTATCACTCTCTCTACATGAATCTCTGTGGATTATTACGCTGCAACATCTACAGGCTCCTTWAAGGACACACCGTGTCTGACACTTTCCTCATGCCGGACCTCAGCTAAAAGGTCAGACTAGCTCAGGATATGTTCCAGTAATCCTGCWACAGAGCAGTGTTGGTTGTGGGGGTACGTTAACTCAGGATAACTGCTGTATGAYTTTCTGAAACCATAAAACCCAGGATATGCACATAGTTTCCCCAGAACTTACAGGATTTCCACTTATCCTGCTTTCTGAAACGGGGCTCCTGTATCACATGTATGCAGATGATACCCTGATACACCTGACTGTCATCAAATGATAACTGAAAGAAAAACCCACCCTGGAATAATATATTAAACAAAAAGACAAGTAGATGTTAGAAAATCACTGCAGCTGCTGGGTAAAACAATCAATTAATCTCCTGTTTGGTATTTATGGTGTCCATCCTGTGAACTAACAACAAACTGAGGTGGTTGTTGTTGCTGTAGCTTACTGTGGAGCGTTGCACTGCTGAACTCTGAAACTTTATCTAGTCCGGGCTTCTGTCAGTGCAGTTGTCCTGATTTCCAAGTCCTGGCCCCTCCCTGTTCCTGGTTCCTCCCTGATCTTGGGCCCTTCCCGATCCTGGCCCCTCCTTGAGCCTGGGTCCACCCTGATCCTGTCCCCTCCCAGGAGGGCTGATGGAAAACCTGCAGACACTCAGGTGCACGTCACACGGCTGCAGACAGACGAGACGCAGCTCATCCTCAAACATCCAGACTCTGATTCTGCTGCGACTCGCAGAAAACAAAACAGTTCATCCTTCTTCATGGGAACACCTGAGCTTTAATTCAAGGAGACTCTCTGCAGGGAAAAGGTGAGTTTTTGTGCATTAATCATGGTTTTACCTCCTAAAATCAGGACTGTTGTTCAGCCACAATTTAACCATTTAAATTCATTTAAATTTATCTTTATTGCTGTAGCATATAATAGAGATGTTTTAATCATTTAAAATATTTTCTAATTAAAAATTCTAACTTTAGAATTCTATTTATTTATTATACAGTATTTTAAAGCAGTTCAAAATCTCTGTTTAGTGGACCAGCAGGGACACTTCACTCAATACTCGGAGTAAACTCAAAATGAATGTAGCTGTATGGGGTGCCGTTTGAAAAGTTACACAGTCAAAAATTATCACCAATATTTTTGTTTTATTTAGCCTTTTATAAGAAAAAATAATTTATTTTTCAGTCAGTTTTTTACCGTACATTATTATGTCATAGTTTATAAACAAAATATTTAACATACAAATTATTTAGTTAACAAGCTAAGTATTTAACTTGTGACTTAAATATTTACTTTTGAGCTAAATATTTAGCTTGAAACTTAAATATTTAGCTAGCTACCTAAATATTTAGCTTGCAACATAAATATTTAGCTAGCAAAGTTAAATATTTTGCTAGCCACCTAAATATTTAGGCTGTAACATAAACATTTAGCTAACTACCTAAATATTTAACTTACTAGCTAAATATTTAAGTTGCAACCTAATTATTTAAGATGCAACCTAAATATTTAAGTTGCAACCTAATTATTTAGGTTGCTAGCTAAATATTTAAGTTGCAACATAATTATTTAAGTTGCAACCTAATTATTTAGGTAGCTAGCTAAATATTTAAGTTAAATATAATTATTTAAGTTGCAACCTAATTATTTAGGTAGCTAGCTAAATATTTAAGTTAAATATAATTATTTAAGTTGC
>NW_013952608.1:820525-822393 GCF_001266775.1 Austrofundulus limnaeus
AAATAAAAATTTATTGGTGGTAATTTTTGACTGTAACTTTACGAACGGCACCCCATAATGCTGATGGTTAAAAATCTACAACTGTTTGACTCTGCTGCACTAAACTCATCAAAGAACTTTTCTGTTCTGGAATGTGGGTCTGTTTGTTTGTCCTGCCCTTGAAACAGATTTAAAGTCTATCTTGTTTTTCACGTTACAGTGTCAAACTGTTTTTTTTTTTCCAACAGAGCTCAGCAGCAGATCTGACTCTGAATCTTCAGGCTGTCCTGAGCTTCCAGCATCCTCCGTCCTCGCCACAATGAGTTGGGGGGCGCTCTACGCCCAGCTGGGGGGCGTCAACAAACACTCCACCAGCCTGGGGAAGATCTGGCTTTCTGTGCTCTTCATCTTCCGCATCACCATCCTGGTGCTGGCCGCTGAGAGCGTGTGGGGAGACGAGCAGTCGGACTTCACCTGCAACACGCAGCAGCCCGGGTGCAAGAACGTCTGCTACGACCACTTTTTCCCCGTGTCGCACATCCGCCTGTGGTGCCTGCAGCTCATCTTCGTTTCCACTCCAGCTCTGCTTGTAGCCATGCACGTGGCCTACAGAAAACGTGGCGACAAGAGGACCATGCTGTCCGCCAACGGCACTGAAAACACCGATCTGGAGATCCTAAAGAGGAGACGTCTGCCAATCACAGGCCCGCTGTGGTGGACCTACACCTGCAGCCTGTTTTTCCGGCTCATCTTTGAGGGTGGCTTCATGTACGCCCTGTACTCCGTCTACAACGGCTTCCAGATGCCCCGACTTGTGAAGTGCGAGCAGTGGCCTTGCCCCAACAAGGTGGACTGCTTCATCTCTCGGCCGACGGAGAAGACTGTCTTCACCATCTTCATGGTGGCCTCGTCGGCCACCTGCATGGTGCTGAACGTGGCCGAGCTGGGTTACCTCATCGTCAAGGCGCTCGCACGCTGCCTGAACAGGTCCAACAAGAGGAAACACGCTTACTCTGAAAACGTGTCGAAGGACAACAAGAAGAACGAGATGCTGCTGTCATCCTCCACCGATTCTTCCAGCAACAAGACGGTGTGCTGAACAGCAGAGACAAACTCAGCCGGAGCTGAAATCTGATCCATCTGAAGTGACTCTGAGTCTGTAGGAACATAGTGCAGAACCAACAGAGCAATCAGCTGTTTGGTTGCTTCAAACAAACTGAAACTAGTTCAGAATTGTTCTCGTGGAGTGCTTTGGAAAGATTATGYAGAGCTAGAACTATCTGACCTCTGGTAGCTCTTTGAACAACCTTTATTTCTGACTGGATTCACGAGCGAAAGTCTGACTTTAGTTTAATTTAATTTTTAAAGGGAAGAAGTTGAGTGATGGAGCATCTCAGGCTTCAAGCAATTGTAGCATTTAAATTTCAGGTTCAGATTTAGATGAGTTTCAGAAAAGTTAAGAACAAATAATATCTTACCTGTGGTAGATAAATTTTTGAACATCCTCATTTTGGAGAAACAGAATTAAATGTCATAAATCTTTACACAGCTGCTATTTTCCCATAAGTATGTACAAAAATTAGTGCTGGAACTCGTTATCTGTAGCACTTCTATTTTAGTATGTAATACTTCTGGTTGGCAATAAATAGGGGAGACCGGGGACAGTAGCAACAAGGKACGGTTGCAACAGGTCATTTTTCTCCAAACAGAAACAGAGTAGAGTGATGACACTCACACTGTACATGCTCAGTTAGATGTCCCACCTTGTAAAGAAAAAGTAAACAGATTCAAAAACTGATCCAGGATTTATTTAAAAAACATTTTTGAGGAACCAAAGTATTTTTTTTTTGCCCAGTTTTATTTTTGTTAAACTGTTGTCACTGTTTTTA
>NW_013952608.1:824374-826839 GCF_001266775.1 Austrofundulus limnaeus
TATATATATAGGGGTTAAAATGAAAGGGGTTTCTGGATCTTTTTTACCCACAGATCCAAACAGTTTGAGAACCCCTGGTGTAGATCTCCTTCCTTCACAACCATTTGTTGTGTTTGTTTTTGTTCAGCAACAAACCAGCTTAATTAGTTTATCAGAAAACTTTAAAAGTGTCTCCTGGATGTTCAGATCTGATCAGGTGCTCTCATCTTGTCTCCTCCACGTTGGGGCTCCGGCCTTTTTGAGCCCAAATTTCAACCCAAACCTGCACCTTCTGGACTTTGCCTCAGTGTTCTGACCCCAGCTGGCTGTATCAGCTTTCAGCATGAGCCTTATTTTAGCTGCTGCACGAATCACAAGTCAGCCTTTTTAATGCTGCAGATCTCTGAGTGAAAATCTCTGTGTCAAACCAAGATGATCAGTCTTTTGAAAAGAGACGCCTCTTCTGAACCCATAAGGGTAATTCTGTTGTTACACAATAACCCATGGGGGGTGAGACCTTTTGGACTATAAATTAAATGCGTAATACAGCATTAAAAAAAGAAAAGCTGTTTGTTTATGTTGCATAACTGCTGCAGCTCATGCAGTGGTGTGAACCTCTCAGCAAGAGAGCGTGAGAGGAAAGTTCTGCTCACACTGCTGAACTCTGGCGAGATTTACAGAAAAAAAGAAAAAGAGAAAAGTTGAGTATCTGCTCTGAGTTGACCTTTGACATCTTGCTGCATCACATCACTCCAAGATCAAGATGTTTTACCCGGATTTTATCATCAAAATAATAATCTGCTTTAACATGAATGAACACAAAGCTTTCTGAGCAGGAAGTGAACAAATTAAATGTTTAGGATGATGTTTTTTTTATTACACGCGCACTTTGATCCTGTTTCTCTTGTTTTAAACATTTTGTTATAAATCAGTAAAAACAACAATTGTGTGCTTCATTTTTTAGTGTACAGGATCACTAAAGTCATCTAAAGTAATCTTTTGTTTTTAATGTTTGTTACTCTTTTATTTTCCTTCTCCAATCATAGGAAGTTGTTCCAAATTAGGGAAGAGTCTGTCTGTGTTCCAGACAGAGACTTGAGAGTCAAGTTTTAGTTTGTGGTGAAGTTTGTGTAGTTGTGAATTTGTGGGAAAAAGACACCATCACTAAGAAGCTGGGTAAACCCTCTCTGGGATGTCTCCAAAATGTTTGGCTTTTAGATCTTTTGGAGACGTTTGAACAACTTTCGACAACTTTTACGCACAGTTTGGGTCCGGGATTTTTTTTACATTTATTTTTTGGGTGGGGGCTTTAGCAGGGGCGTGGTGTGCCTCCGGACAGGCTGATGACTGTGTGGTTCCACTCATGCATGTCCACATATTGTGACAGTCCAGACATGGCTGGAAACGGGAGGCAGCGCGAGCCCCATCATTTCCAGGCCGCGCCCGGAAACTAGCGAGAAGACCATTTTTACGCGCACAACTTCCCGGCTCGCGAACGCGCCTGGAAAGGTGCTTGTGTTTGCGGGACATCGTTTGAAGAAGTTTATTAAGGGTGTGACGGTGGGGGGGTCTGGGGACAGCAGGGAGGGTCGCAGCAGGAGTTCTGCAACAATGGCACCAGTGACGGCGGCTGGATGCGCTTTCCGTGTTTAAGTATGRCGTCTCTGATTTAAAGGTATGACTGACACACACTGAAGATCTACACAAGGGTTTTCACACTTACATGTGAATAAAGCAAACAAAGAGAGGGGTGCTATTTGGTTATTTCAGTTTTACTGAAGCAGAATGAGACAAAACGCCTGACAAAAGCTGCGACGCGTAAAGAGAGACTGGGCACTCTGGCACACTCTGCATTGTTGGCTTTGTCTCTGAACCTGACTCTGTCTGTTCACCTTTGCTCCCAAACGTCTCAAACACCAAAGAAAACCAAACCAAGTTTGTGCAGATTTTTAGGTTTGCCACCTGAAGTCACCACAAGGTCAAACAAAAAACTTTCTGACCCTCTGACTGCAACTGTATTATTTCAACTCTTGCAGTATTTAGTGGGTAAATGCAATAAATACAAAGTTAATTCAGAAAAGAACCCAGTTTTATGGTTTTTGACTGAAAAGTTTCACAAAAAATTGTGCAGGAAGTCAAAAGAGGGGAAGGATTTCTTTTCCTTTTTTATTTTATTTTATTTTTTTGTAATGTTTTGTTTTACTGATGCTTTTCTCTTCCAGGTGTCATACAGTCTGTGARCTCTGGTCGATGGATTTATTATCTTTAAGACAAGAATTTTTCAGTAAGTTTCCTTTCAGATCTATGTTTATCAGCTGCATTTGTTCCAAATTCTTTTTAACTCCATGCTTTGAGAACCCAGCTTCTTAAAACCAGTTCAAACACTGAAACTTTCAGTCGACGACATCAGATTCTGTGAACTTATGTATTTATAAAGCAATATTGCATTCTGACTCTTGATTTTAGCTTCTAAAACACATTATTTT
>NW_013952608.1:827011-829235 GCF_001266775.1 Austrofundulus limnaeus
ATCTATTTGAGTCAGAGGAATTCAAAGTGTTTTACTGTTATTTTTAATAAAGAATTTATTAATTAAAATGAAACTATTCTAAAAACAATTTACAGAAGTAAATTGGACATTTTTAAAACTTTTCAAACTAAACGCGCCTCCCTTATTGAAATATATTTCACAGTAAAATACCAGGAGTTACACATTCAAAGGATAATTTCAGTTCAGAGTTACGATAAGTTTTTGATTTGATTTGGTTCACAGCAGCCAGAGACTGAGGAATGAAGGGAGGGTTGCAAATACGTGTGTGTATTAGTGTGTGTGTGTGTGTGTGGGTGTGTGTGTCCCCGTGTGCCACAGCAGAGCCCCATCTCTGCTAAATGCTGTTTTCGAACATAATAATGTTGATCTCAGCACATGCCTGCTGGGCAGTGGAGCGAGCAGGTGAGAGGCAGAGACAGGCCGGACACAGAGACAGAGAGAAAAAAAGGACTGAACTGTGCTTCCATCACACAGGTGGCCTGTAACAGTACACACCAGCTGCTAAACCAGCATCTGGATCTGAACTGAAAGCTTTCATTTTAACTATGTGAGCTCGATTTTTATGCAGACAAGCATTTATTTAAAACAATCTGTTGAAGTCTTAGTGAGGCAGCTGCTCTCAGTCATGTCCTGTCTAGTGTCTAAATTCGGGGTAAGGGATCATCATCTTTGCAACTTCTTCCAGRTTTACCTTCTTAAACTCTGACCTCACCTCTTTCTGTTTGTCCTCCTTCCTGTTTCGGCTCCAGCCTCTACTTTCTCCATAGGCTAGACATTTGGAAGCATGGGCGACTGGAGCTTTCTGGGCCGGCTGCTGGAGAATGCTCAGGAGCACTCGACGGTCATCGGCAAAGTCTGGCTGACGGTCCTCTTCATCTTCCGGATCCTGGTGCTGGGGGCCGCGGCCGAGGACGTCTGGGGCGACGAGCAGTCCGACTTCACCTGCAACACCCAGCAGCCCGGCTGCGAGAACGTCTGCTACGACGAGGCCTTCCCCATCTCGCACATCCGCTTCTGGGTGCTGCAGATCATCTTCGTGTCCACGCCGACGCTCATCTACCTGGGCCACGTGCTGCACATCGTCCGCATGGAGGAGAAGCGCAAAGAGAAGGAGGAGGAGCTGCGCAAAGCCAACAGGTTCCAGGAGGAGAAGGAGCTCCTTTATAAAAACAGCGGGGACACGGGAGGAGGCGGCAGGAAGGAGAAGCCGCCCATCAGGGACGAGCACGGCAAAATCCGAATCCGAGGCGCTCTGCTGCGCACCTACGTGTTCAACATCATTTTCAAGACTCTGTTTGAAGTGGGTTTCATTTTGGGCCAGTATTTCCTTTATGGCTTCCAGCTGAGGCCCCTGTACAAGTGTGCACGTTGGCCGTGCCCCAACACTGTCGACTGCTTCATATCAAGGCCCACTGAAAAGACCATTTTTATCCTCTTTATGCTTGTGGTGGCTTGCGTGTCTCTTTTGCTGAATTTGTTAGAGATCTATCACCTCGGGTGGAAGAAAGTCAAGCAGGGCGTGACGAATGAGTTCGCCCCTGATCGAGAGTCGCTGCGGCACGTCGACCCCGTGGAGCCCGAGTGTTTGGCCTCGGCCCCCAGAACTGCCCCACCCGGCCTCAGCTACCCCCCCAACTACATCGATGTGACGGCGGGCAGCGGGGCCATCCTGCCCCCCATGAGGCCTTCAGMTTCAGCTGACTTTAAGGTGGGTGACCTCCAGCGGGAGGAGCCCCTCCACCAGTCCTCCTCCTCGTCTCATTACTACATCAGCAACAACAACAGCAACAAGCTGGCCACTCAGCAGAACTGGGCCAACCTGGCCACCGAGCAGCAGACTCGGGAGATGAAGGCCACCTCCCCCTCACCATCCTCGTCGTCTTCTGCCAACCACGAGCAGCAGCAGCTGTCCGCTGGCGTCGTTTCGCCTCTTCTTACCGCTGCCACCCCTGCCGCCGGTGCACAAAGCTGGGTGGAGGTCAAGACCCCGCAGGAGGAAGGCCTCGCTGCCGCCGCCGCTGCAGCGGAGACGCACGAACCCCCGCTAACGGTCAGCACAGACCCCCGTCGGCTCAGTCGGGCCAGTAAGAGCAGCAGTGTCAGGGCCAGGCCAAGTGACCTGGCTGTCTAAACCTCTGTGGCCCCCATCACACACACACACACACACACACACACACACACACACACACACACACACACACAC